>NC_133655.1:161061708-161258384 GCF_009905375.1 Apium graveolens | reverse complement strand
TGCCTAGAATTTTTATTCTTGTATAAGTAGGATTGCCTTGAGGATAGTCTAGTCATAGTAATTGGTCTAGTTCCGAAGCATATCTGTTAGCTTTGCACACAACCACGTTTTCTGGCTGTATGTCCGTTTGCATGAGTTAATTGATCTTTAGTGTCTAACTGCATTCGTGAGACGTGACAATTTGGTTGGTTAATTGTAGTAAGGGGGATCGTTGCATTTTCATATAGATTGCATTCATGCATATTTTTAGTTGTTTTGAGTCTGTGACGCTTGAGGACAAGCATCGATTTAAGTTTGGGGGTGTGATAAGTGGCATTCTATACCACTTAGAACGTCTTAAAATGGCTTAAATTGGTGTCTTGAAATCAAGTATTTTGTGTATTTGATGTGTTTTCTAGTGTTTATGCATTTCAGGGTATTAGTTGCATTTCGGAGGAGGAATCATCAAGAATAAGCCTTGGCATGTGTTCACCATTGCGAGAGGAAAAAGGGCAGATTACGGCGAAAAAACGGAGCAAACCTGGAATTTTTCCAGTAGGGTCCTGCGCGCCTGCGCAGCAATGCTGAGCGGCCGGCGCAGCAGCCTTGCGCGCCCGCGCAGAATGCTAGCGACCGCGCAGGGTCGGGGAAAAAGACTGAATTATTTAGACTTCTAGTTTCTGTTTGGCTTCCAACTTCTATGTAATCTGAGTTTTATGGGACTATTATATAAGTAGATTTGAGACGCTTTCATAGAGAATATAGAAAGAGATATGTTTTAGATGTGTGTTTTGCGCAAGAAGCGAAGGAGATAAGAAGAAGACCGATTTAGCACACCGCAACGAAGAGGAAGCATATATTCTTGTGATTCTTGTTTCGTTGTAACGTTGGATGCTAGTTTTCTTGCTTTGACCTTAGTTTACTCTTGTGACGTACTCTGTTTTAATATAATTAGTTTAGTTATTATGTTTCTTGTGTCGTTTATCATGATTTCATATGAACCCATGATGGCGGATAGTTCTATTATGGGCTAATCGTGATCATGGGGTTGTAACGGATTTATTATGAAATTCTTTAGTTAATTGTTTAATACTTTAAGTGTGTGATGATTGCATGATATCTAGTATTGGTTGTGCGTATTCGTCTTATGTGCGTCGCGAACATATAAGATAGGGTGTTAATCTCTTGTGAAGTGACGGTGGATCTTGAGATTTAGAACTTGCCATGCTAGCATAGGTTCATGTACGTTGTGCATGATTAGTGGGTAACTCTAACAGTTTTATTTGCCTTATGTAATCAAAAAGGAATAACTTGTGCTTAAATCGTTGTGTTGTCAATTTCTGTAGACATATAGGAACTCAACATAATTGATGACTATTCAACTTCTATCTTAATTGTGGATGCTTGGTAGAATGGTATTAGTACAATAAAAGTTGGCTTTTATCAGTTTCGTGTTATTCGATTAATATCATCACTGTCACATGCTAAAGGTAATAACAATGGCTATAGAAGGAAGTAATATGAAGTTGTGATCTCATGAGTGTTTTATTATTGATAAATTGAAGTGTTAGTTAAGTGGTTAATTAAGTAGTTAATTATAGTTAATATTTAATCAACAATTTAAGTGTTATCTTAACATTGAGAAGTAATCATACATTGGTGAGTGAGTTTAATTAGACAATAACTTAGTCTGAGTCTCTGAGGGAATGAACTAGAAAGTATTCTATATTACTTGCGAATGCGTATACTTGCGTGAATATTAGTGCGTGATTTCGCCCTAACAAAAACCAATTGTTGGACTATGGTCTACAAGTGGATAGGATACCATTTTCTGTGATAACACAAGTGCAATTGTCATCACTGAAAATCTAGTACAGCATTCAAAAACAAAGCACATAGACATCAAGTACCACTTCATAAGGGAACATGTGATGAATGGTACTGTGGAACTGCATTTTGTTCCAAGTGAAAAATAGCTTGCAGATAGATTTACCAAGCCACTTGATGATTCCACCTTTTAAGGTTGGTAAGTGAGTTAGGTATGCTCAATTATTCTTGAATTATTTCAGATATTTTGCAAGTTTCTATTGAGCCAGAAATTTAAAATTTGATTTTCTGCTTTGGATGAAGTGTTGGCTAAGTCAAAATTTACATACCGATGGATGATCAATATCCATCGAGTTTGATCATCCGTCGGAATACAATTTTTCAATAAAAATCAATTATTTTTCTGGAATATTTTATAACTCGACGGATAAATGATTTATCGTCATCCGTCGAATTGTCTCAATCTTAGCCCGTTAAAACTCTGAACATTATCCATCGAGTATACTTACGCTTGTAAGCATGACACGACGGATAAGTGACAGAATTTTTACAGTTTATTAATTTTTAAACGGCTATTTTGGGCAATTTTATTGGTCACTTATTTTGCTTTATTATTTTGTCAGTTTATTTCTGAGATTGTATAAAAGCTCAATTCATTTCAATCTTTCTTTTATCATTCTCAAGAATTCTATTTCTCTAACTTCTTTCTTTTCAAAAGCAAATTCTCTCTCTACAACTTTCAAATCTTTAAAAATGGCACCTGTAGTGAAAATCATGTCTCAAACCGGTTATATCTATGAGAAAAACAACTTCTCAGCTTTAGTAAACAAGGAGATTCAACAGTCTGGTGACTACCACAAAATGATGGATTTTGTTAAGAACTGTAAACTGAAACTATGCCATGCTGGAATCACCCACCATTTACTGTGAGGTTGTAGAGGAAATATGGACAACTGCAGTGTACAACTCAATAGACAAGACCATCACTTTCACTTTAATAGGTAAGCAATTTTACATAAATAGTGATATTGTCAAAGCATGCTTTAAAATCCCTGATAATATGTTACTACTCCACACATAGACACTGATATTGTTAACATGCTTAACTCTATTGGCTATGCACTCACTACCTCTAAGTTAAGTGAAATTAGAAGGTTGGGTCTTAGGAAGAATGGAGTTATCTGTGTGATGTAGTAACTAAAGTGTTTTCTGGTAAGATTAGCAATTTTGATTCTATCAATATATATATGCTTAACATGCTTTAAATGCTAGTTACTGATAAGTATTTCAATTTCAGTGACTTGGTTTTGTTTGTGTTAGGCTTAAGTTAGGAGAACTTAATAAGAGGGGTAGAAGTGTCTATTATGCTAGATTCTTTATGATGCTTGCTAACCATCTTATTGAGAATATTGTGATTGAGAACCCAACCAACAAGCTGAATTGTTGGGTTTAAGAAAGAAGGATTATTGCAGATTTAAATAGAGTAAATCATCATAAAGAGGTGCCCTTATATTATTTTCCAGTAATGGAGGGACCTCAGGTAAGTGAGGTAATTTTTTTCTATCTCCACTCTTCCAACCTCACACATTTCTTTGCCTTCTAGCATAGCTATGGCATCTGTGCCAATGACCAAACAGATGCCTACCCAAGCTGCCAAAACTAAAATTCCAAAATCCAAAGCTAAGAAAGCCCCCTCAGATTTCTTTCAAAAGAAATCAGTTATAAAATCTACTAAACCTAAAGAGGGGAGTGTGAAGGAGGGTGAGAAAGGTGAGGGACAGGGTGAAAATCAAAGAATCCCTAAGAATAAGGTTGGAGAGGTGAGTGTTTCCCAGCCTAGACACACTGCAGTTTCTCAACAAACTGCAGTGCTTAAAAAAGGATTTAAGCTCATTACTAGTTATAATCCTCCCAAAAGGATGTGACTATTGAACAAAGCTCTCAGCCAAGAGCACAGGCCAAGAGGGTAAGGAACACAAGCTCACCCCAAACCTATATCAGAAAGAAGAAACCAAAAACCCTTGGGGATGCACAGGGCACACACTTAGTGTAAACTAGTGCTAAAGACCCAGTCACTGCACCTTCTCAAAGTCAGGTTGATGTGGCTCCAATAAATATGGAGTCACAGCTAAAATCTCTCACAATTGAAGCACCTGATACACCAAATTCTCCCACACACTCACTGGATATTGACATGATCAATACATTACTTCCAAATTCTCCATCTTTAAGTCTCTTGGAGAAGCCAAAAATCCAAGTAAGTGAGCATCATCTTTTAGATGATTTGTTGGCTCATTTACCATTCCTTTCTGAGACTGTTGAGACATCTGTGCCAAAATTTTCATCAATCTGCATAGAGTCTACAATAGTCTCCACTCCAAACTCTTTCATTTCTACTATCCCGATGGATATTCATCATCCGTCGAGTACTGATTGTATCCAACGGATAAGCCTAACAGCAGTCATCCGTCGGATAGCCATACTACTAACCCGAAGGATTCTCATCATTTGTCAAGTGCCTCTACATAACTTCAAATATCTTCAATTCTTATAAGTGCAGAAGACTTAGTAGTAGTGCAATCACTCTTAGGACTGAGGGAAGGGAGTGATTTGAGTGAGAGTCTGGGTTGCTCCCAGAAAAAAGGAGAGAAAAAGAGTGAACAACTGTAGTCCATTTCTTCAGGACTGGCAAACGTGAGTGAGAGAAGTCCCACCTTAGATGGTGAAGGTGAGGGTGTGAGGGTGGGAAGCCCAGGGGAGCCCTTGATGTAAAAAGAGAGAGAAATTGAGAGAAATACAGGAACAGGAGGAATAAGGTTGGATATCATTGCTAGTGAGTCAATGAATACCAATGATGCTGACATTGAGAGACTATCTCAGCATAATCAAGCTGTTATAAGTTCCATCTCTTTGGATGCTGAGACATTTACTCATCCTGTTCCAGCATATCAAATTTTGGCTGGACAGGGCAATACAAATGTAGAAAGAATATTGAAATTGGTGCACACCACCCAGTCAATGCAAAGAGCTAAGGATGCCATCACATCTATGCCACCTAGAGCTGATGATGATGTTGACTATGGGACTGGGGAATCTGCTGATTTCTTTGGTGATGCA
Organism: Apium graveolens; assembly: GCF_009905375.1. Taxonomy (NCBI): domain Eukaryota; kingdom Viridiplantae; phylum Streptophyta; class Magnoliopsida; order Apiales; family Apiaceae; genus Apium; species Apium graveolens. The sequence goes on along the minus strand of NC_133655.1, from coordinate 161,253,461 downwards.
AGTGAAGATGGGTCACTGGACATAGGGGGAGAAGTAGGCCCTAGTTCTAGATCTGATATGCCATCTTGGGCATTTTAAAAGCAATATGATGAACACTATTTCAAGACCACCCTCATTCAACTTATAAGTCATACACACTCTGCTCTTCAATCCACAACAAATGACAGCACCAAGAAGCTCCTACAAGCAAACCTGGTGCGACGCCCTCCAAACCCGGGGTCTAGATTTGGGGGTCACTAGCCAATAAACCATAATAACATAATCACAGTGGAATAATATAATAAATATAACCCCTTGCATGCAACTGGATCGATCACAGATTATGGTATGGAACAGGCACTAGTACAAACCAACTGTTATTACAAACCATAAGTCTAATTAGTTTTACAACTTATTCAAATTTTATTACAAACCTCTAGACAAGCTAAAGTCACAAACTATCTTCATGGAAAACACACCAAACTATCTACAAGCACACAACTTCTGGTCAGACCTGGAACTCAAGCTTGTCCTGACCTAGCTGAAAGAATCAGGATATGAAACAAGTATGAGTGAAAGAAATACTCAGCAAGCAGTATATAGCTTATGATTTAGAACAATAACACAATAAATCTGTCACGCCCCCAACTTAAACAGCAAATTAAATATAACTATTACAATATTTTAAAAGAAGAATACACAACCAACTCCAAGATCTTACAGTTTAGGGTTTGGAACAGCCCAACACTACCAACTATTATATCTGATTAAAAGTACTGAGTCCTCACACAAACTATTATTACTTATTCTACCTGAGCTCGAACATAAGCATCAGCATCACAGGTCTTACGGGCAGTCTACTTGAATCTAACCATAGCTGCTAGCTGTAATATCAGGGTAAAGCAAGGAGTGAGCCAAATGCTCAACAAGTGCTAACAATACGACACAAAACATAAATCGAGATATACATTAAAGAATGACAATGAAAAGACATAACCAATGGTAACGAGAGATAAAACTATGTGAGATGGCATCATTTTGCTTGTATCAAAACAGTTTTAAAATCATGTCTTAATCAAAATCATTTTATGACGCTACAGATTACAGCCGGTGATCAGCTGTGAAGTAATCCCGAACCTCGCTGGGTTCTAAAACATTAACGGGAATCCCTAGGCAACTTTTAAGCCTAATATAAGTGTGGAAAGGACTCGCGTCTCAGTCCAGATGCAGTATTCAAGGAAAACATTTATCCCCCTTTGGGACTGAAAACCCATATTTCATTTATTTCAAAAACTGATGCCGAATTATAACAAAATCTCTTTTAACAGTAAACATTTTTATTAAGGGATTATAGATCAACTCGAAATACGGGAAATATGGTACTAAATCTCAGGGCCATGATTTACAAAATTTTACTCTATTAGGGTAACCAAAAGGTTTTCATATGTCAGAACTTGGACAGGAAAATTTAGTGAGACTAATGGATAATATGAAGGGGTAATGCCAAATTGGGCTTAGAGCAATGGTTTCTCGTCAAGGTACAGGTGTTGGATCATCAAGAAGATAAGCTTCATGAATACTATGGGTGTTAAGGTATGAAGAAATGATTCTTTAGCTCAGGATATATCAGAGTTGTCAAGCTTTAGGATAAGAAAGAGGGGTATCAATCAATGAGGGATCACTTTGATAAGTTTCTGACTTTCAGGGTTCAAGGTAAGGTTCTATAGGGATTCAAGTATCAGGATGAGATATCAATACTTAGGAATCATCAACATGTTAATCAAGAGGATCAATCAAGTAATATATCAACTCTTCATTTTATCATGTCATTTAACTATCATGCAAAGGCTTTTGAACTACTTGCAATACATACTCGAGGGTTCATGGCATTTCTATATAATTCAAAGATAAACGAAAGATACGCTTGATTTAAAACATATCAAATGACTCAGGATAATTGTATCAATATATATATAAACTGTTTATAGTAAATACGAAGGTCAAGTTGAATCACTTGCCTTGAGAAAGGCTGGTCTGGTCTGACTAGTAGGAGCAACTGGAGCTTCACTCGACCTTTATGGCAAGTTTTCCCTCGTCTCGAGATCCTACATAATAATAATAATCCTCATTATAATATATTCTTACCATCTTAACCTATTTACAACTTGAAATTAAACACGGATGGCACTTAGGCCTATACGCACTTAATTTTATATTCACTTTTAAATTACAAAAGTACACACATAGCCACATATTCACATATCATATATTAACACCAAATAACACCATATATACCATAATGCAACACTAGGCTTGGATGATCTCGACTCACATCTTAAGTCACTTGGTCGCTAAACTAGACAAGGTCTTCTAATTTTTGCTTCCTAACTCGATGTGCCTTTCCTAAATTATCCAAAAACTATTGACCCTCACTTGTGCCTTTAGATCTACTGACCTTATACCATCTTACAACTATGGTGGTCGACCTAATACTCACTTCTAAGTATTCTAAAACTATGTGATAAGTGAAAGCGCTCACTGGTGCAAATTTCAGAATGACAACTATAGTTTCTTGAGGGCATTAGGCACTCTTAAACTACAAGTTTTCCTTCAAAACTTTTACACAAGACTCTCCTGACCTAAGGGCATCTCACAAACTTGATGTGGCTCAAGGGCCTGGCTTGGGCCTTCTTGGGCCTAAGCTAAAAGTCCAAGGTTCCCCTGTTTTTCTGGGCAGAAAACGCCCTGACTTGATTTAACTTGTGACACATGGTTCTAACTCATATCCTATGAACTATGGTTGGAAAAACTTCTCTGACACTCCCTCTACCTAAGGCCCAATAGGGCCTAATGAGGGCCTACCCATGACATGGCCAAATCTTCCTATTTCTAAGTTGCAACAAAATTGTCCCCTGCTGGACAGATTTTGTTATTCTACTTGTGCACCTAACCAAAAGACATGCAAACCTCCAACCAACTCCTAAAACCTTTTATATACTCCCAATAATAACTTCTGGTGGCTTGGGCCTCAAAGTGCACATCAATGACATGGTCAAAACTCACTCTAAACCTCAGGGTACTAAACTGATTTTCTGCAGAAACTATAACTCTCATTTCTCCAAAGTTTTGACTTGACAAACTCAACTACCAACATCCCAATACTTAAACCAAGACTTATACATGGTAATCTACTGAACTAAGTCCCTTATTCTCAAAATAACATTGGGTGAGATCATCCTTACTTAAGGTACAATTATGGCAAAACAAAAGAGATCACATTTCTCAACTCACCAATCATTAAGTTTTTGAAACCACAAGATATGCATTTTATAAAAGATAACCACGAATTATTACCATGCAACAAGAAGCATAAATCAATATTAACACATTATTCCTACTGAAATTAAGGCTCACTAACAAAATCTTTCCAAATGATCAAAATCTTACAACATTCTAAGAGAAATCCACATGCATGCATGTCCTCGGGATTTGCAAACCAAAACAACACATTTTCTACATATATTCTACCATAAAATTGACATGCAAGCCTAGCATAAGCTATACCTAGATGATCACTTAGCATGCAAGGAGTTTTATCAAATTTTCATCACAAAATTCAAGTCATTATCACATAAACATGCAAAATTTGAGCAAAACAACAAGAATGATCTCAAGGACCATTCATTCGGCTCCCATATGGTCATGACCGAATGAAATGGATGGGAATGGCCATTTAATCATCAAGAGTTTCCTTCTCAAGACTTGGCACTTATCCATTCCTTGTAGTCCTCTCAAAAACAACCCTAAACTCACAAGAATCAAGGTTGTATTTTGAGTTTCACTAAAACCTTTACATGTAACCTTTAAACTTAAACTTTCTACTCAAAACTCTTTGAAATATGAGTGATCATGTTATGGGAAGTAACATTTACTTGTGTAAAGAGTTGAAGCTTGGTTGAGGAATGAAGAAAAAAAATTGGGGAGGGGGGTTTCGGCTAAAAGCCGAGAGTGAGAGAGGGAGGAGGGAGGGAGGAGAAAGTGTGGTGGTGAGTGAAGTGAAATGATCATGTCATTACTTGTTTTATGGTTTTTGTATTGGCAAAAGTGAGTGGAATTAGGAATTGACATGATTAGCCTTCCACTTGAACTTGGTTCAATTTGCATGCAAGGGTAAAGAAGGAAATTGGCTAGAAAAATAACAGTTAGTGGGGTTGGAATTGTCCTCTTTGTCCTTGAAAAGAATGAGAGGGTGGTTTGCATGCAAGGGCTTTCTTGTAATTTGCTAAATATGACAACTAAAATTTATAATGATTTATTTTTATAAAATAAAATACAAGTTCAAAAATTATAAAATTTATACCATAAAATAACTTGGATTTTTAGAGACTTTATAAAATCATTTTCAAAATTTGTGAACAAAATACCTTTTAAAAGAAAATTTTTCCAAGGCTTAGAATATTCCTTATAAATCAAAAATAAAGAAATTAAATAAACTCTTGCTTTGAAAAATCATATACTACATAAAGCAAATTTATAATGCAGAAATTTGCACTCACACAAACGTACAATCATTGAATATATTTTCATTTGGCTTTAATATTATACTAAATCCACAAATAATATTACACGAAGATACCGGTCGTAACATCCTCTCCCTCTTAAGGGATTTTGTCCCCAAAATCTAAGAGAACAGATGAGGATACCGGGAACGCATATCAGACTCTAATTCCCAAGTCGATTCTTCGACCTTAGGGTTCCTCCAAAGCACTTTCACTATCTTTACCGACTTATTCCTAAGACTCTTTACTTGCCAATCGAGTATTTTAACCGGTTGCTCCACAAATGACAGGTCTGCCTGAATTTCTACAGGTTCATATTCTATCACATGGCTAGCATCAGGATTGTACTTCTTAAGCAACGACACATGGAACACATTATGCACATGCTGATACTGAGGTGGTAAGGCCAACTCGTAGGCCACCTGTCCTACTTGACTCAAAATCTCAAAAGGACCTAGGTATCTAGGTGCTAACTTCCCTTTCTTGCCAAATCTCATCAACCCATTTCTAGGTGACACCTTCAGCAACACAGCTTCGCCAATTTGGAATTGAACATCCTTACGCGCTGGATCCGCATACTTCCTCTGTCTATCTTGAGAAGCAAGCAACCTTTTCTGAATTAACTTGACTGTGTCATGCAACTGTTGTACCAATTCCGAGCCGAGAATTCTTCCTTCCCCTACTTCATCCCAATTTGTTGGTGATCTACATTTTTTTCCCGTACAAAGCTTCGTATGGTGGCATGCCGATACTGGAATGATAGCTGTTGTTATAAGAGAATTCAATCAACGGTAAGTGGTCATCCCAACTTCATGCAAAATCGATTGCACAACTGCGCAACATGTCTTCAATTGTTTGAATTGTCCTTTCACTCTGGCCATCAGTCTACGGGTGGTATGCCGTGCTCATATTCAACTTCGTGCCAAGATATTCCTGAAATTGCTTCCAGAATCTCGAGTTAAAGCGGGGATCTCTATCTGAAACTATTAATACGGGTACTCCATGCCTTAGTACGATTTCGCGCACATACAGATGAACCAACTTGTCCTGTGACGACTTCTCATTTATTGGAAAGAATTGCGCCGACTTCGTAAGACGATCAATTATAACCCATATTTCGTCATGTCCAGATTTCGTTCGCGGTAGTCCTACTATAAAGTCCATAGCGATATTTTCCCATTTCCATTCTGGAATCTTCAAGGGCTGAATTAATCCGCTTGGTCGTTGATGTTCTGCCTACACTTTCTGACAAGTATAGCACTTTGCAACCCATTCTGCCACGTCTCGCTTCATATTTGGCCACCAAAAGTTCTTCTTTAAGTCTCGATACATCTTGGTGCTTCCCGGGTGGATTAAAAATTTCGAATTGTGGGCTTCATGGAGGATCTCATTCTTTAATTCAAGTACATGAGGAATCCATAATCTGGATGAAAACCTTAGTATCCCTTGCTCATCCCTTTGAGTATTAATCTCTTCTCCAGATAACTGATTCTTCTCTTTCTCCATTACTTCTTCTTGACACTTCTTTATCTTTTCCACTAGTGTTGGCTGAAAGGTCATTGCACGACAAACTTCCTCGACTTTTCCATAAGCACAAAGTTCCAATTCCAATCTTTCGATTTCTTCAGATAACTCTTTTGATGTTATCATCATATTCAGTCTCTCCTTCCTACTCAGAGCATCGGCCACTACATCCGCCTTTCCAGGATGGTAATTTATCGAACAGTCATAGTCCTTGATCAATTCCAGCCATCTCCTCTGCCTCATATTGAGCTCTTTCTGAGTAAAAATGTACTTTAAACTCTTGAAAGCTATCTTCACATTCTGCACTCCATTCAAACTTTTGATTCTTTCTGGTTAACTTGGTCAATGGCGTGGCGATCTTCGAGAAATCCTTGACGAATCTTTTATAGTATCCGGCCAATCCTAGAAAACTTCGCACTTCCGTAGGAGTCTTTGGCCTCTCCCAACTCATAACTGCCTCAATCTTTTCCGAATCCACTTTAACTCCCTAATTTCCAATGACATGCCCCAAAAATTGAACTTCCTTTAACCAAAACTCACATTTGGTAAACTTGGCATACAACTTCTCTTGTCGGAGTATCTCCAATGCTATCCAGAGGTGCTGCTTATGTTCTTCTTCCGACTTAGAATAAATAGGGATGTCATCAATAAATACCACGACAAATTTGTCCAAATACTTCTTAAATACCCGATTCATCAGATCCATAAATGCGACCGGAGCGTTGGTCAGTCCAAACAGCATTACTAGGAATTCATAATGCCCATATCTGGTCCTGAATGCGGTCTTGGGAACATCTTCTTCTTTAATCTTTAATTGATGGTATCCCGATCTCAAGTCAATCTTTGAAAAGCATTTTGCTCCCTTCAACTGATCAAAAAGGTCATCTATCCTTGGTAGCGGGTAGCGGTTCTTGATCGTTACCTTATTCAACTCCCGATAATCTATGCATAGACGCATACTCCCATCTTTCTTCTTTACAAACAGAACAGGTGCTCCCCATGGTGACGCACTTGGCCGTATCACTCCCTTATCCAATAATTCTTGTAGCTGGCTCGCCAACTCTTTCATTTCTGCTGGTGCCATCCTATATGGGGCCTTTGAAACTGCATCCGTTCCTGGAGCAAGGTTGATCTCGAACTCGATTTGTCGATCTGGTGGTAAGCCTAGTAGTTCGTCGGGAAACACATCCGGAAACTCGTTAACTACAGGGATATCTTTCATGCTGGGGCTGCCTTTTTCCGAATCCACTACATAAGCTAGGAACGACTCACAACCTTTTCTAAGTAGCTTCTTAGCCTGAACAATTGTAAGAAATAGTTGCTCTTGCCTCTGCCCCTTAAATACTACCTTCTCTCCACTCTTCGTCTTTAAATACACTCTCTTGGACTTACAATTAATCTGAGCGTTATTCTCTCCTAACCAATCCATTCATAAAATTATGTCAAACTCTCCCAACTTGAAGAGTATCAAGTCGGCTGAAAACTTATACCCCGAAATATCAATCTCACACTTTGGACAAAATTGATTCACATGAATCTTCTCTTGGTTCGCAATTACCACATTTACTACCTCACTCATAATCATTTTCTCACATTGAAGCTTATCAACAAAAGATTCTAATATGAAAGATCTTGTTGCTCCCGAATCAATCAATACTTTAGCTTTGACATTATTGAGTAAAAGTGTACCTGCTATCACCTCCGAATTCTGTACAACATCCTTCATCTTCAAATCAAATGTCCTTGTTGTTGCTTGCGGGGTTGGTGTAGGTGGTGGAGGTAATGCCAATACCTCAGCTGGCACGCTTGCACTGGTACTTGCCACATTCATCAGAGCTTTGACTGGTCCGGTTGCCTTGCACTCCCTAGCTATGTGTCCAGTCTTCCCACACTTGTCACACGTAACTCCTGGCTTCGGCATCTTGCACTCATTCGCCAAATGTCCCTTCTGATTGCACCTGTAGCATGTCATGCTCAGCTTATTACACACTCCGGGGTGCCTTCTTCCGCAGTGCTTGCATTCTGGCCTCTGGAACCTGTTTTCTCCAACTTGCCCTTGGCTTGCCTGATTGTTCCCCTTCGATTCTTGCCTTTTACCCAAATTTCCTTTCTTTTGAAAATTTCCGCCCTACTGGAAACCAATCCTCTTTACATTCTGATCTTGTGAACTTTCGGCTTCAGACTTTTCTCCATAAAATGGAACCTTCCTCTTCTTGTAATTCCTCTCTTTCCTTGACTGCATCCCATTATTCTCAATCAGAGCAGCTTTTTGTACTACTCCCGCATAAGTTTCAAGCTCAAACATAGCCACCCTATCTCTGATCCAAGGCTCCAATCCTTGCTGAAATTTCTTTGCTTTTTCCTCCTCAGTGCTGGTATACTTTGTCACAAACCTTGACAACTCAGTGAACTTCTTCTCATACTTCAATACAGTCATGTTCCCTTGCTTCAACTCAAGAAATTTTAGCTCCATCTGATTCTGCATGTACTTAGGGTAATACTTGTCCAGAAATAACTTCTTAAATCTCTCCCAAGAAACCTGCTGAGTGACTTCCATAGCTTTTACTGATTCCCACCAATAGATGACTTCTCCCTTCAAGAAGTAAGTAGCATACGACGTCTTCTGATCGTCTCCTAACTGTACCAACTCAAAAGCCCTTTCCATCTCCTTGATCCATATGTTAGCTATCACTGGATCAGTGGTATCATGAAATGCAGGTAGATTCACATTCTGAAAATCCTTGAAAGTGACAATTTGTCTAGGTGGTACTGGTGGTTCAGGTGGTTGGTGTGGCTCACGGTTATCTTGGTTTTCAATTCGTTGTTGAAGAGTTAGTTGTTGTTGAGCTATAGCATTGGTTTGTTGTTGCAAAGTTTCCAGTAGTCGAAGAATATTTGGGTCTGTGGTGGATGTGGTTGTTGGGTTCTTCTTTTTGGGAGGCATAATCCTGAAATAAGAGTTATGTCAAAACAGATATGAATGATAAAATGATTCGAGGGTATCGCATGGCATTCTTATTTACATATGGGGTCAAGTTTCCAAATTAAGCAGATATGATGATGCATATAAAAACGTAAAATAACAGTTGAGAGCAAATGGAACAATATAACATAATTATTGAAATTTTAAAGGTCACAATACATAGGATTGGGACAAAGTCTGATTCTAGGAATAATAGGCTTATTTAAAGGAAACAACGGAAATAACTGGAGATTCCATAGAGTCTGATAGTACAACAACATGAAAGGTAAATGGAAAGAACTAAGGCTCCACTCCATCTGAACGGGGCTTGGTAGTCTTTTCCTCTCGAAGCGTCTTCACAATGCTCTGGAGCTCATCCGCCACCATCTGAATGACATACTGGCTGGTACGGTCCCGGTGCGCTGGCATCTCCTCAAGCTTAGTGTTGACGTACTGAACCAAGGTCTCAAGTCTCGCAGTCATCTGCTCCCTGGGCTTCCCTTCGTAGTTTCGGCTGTCCGGATACACGTTCTTCAGTCGGTCTATCAGTCGGTCGTACTTGCCCTGAAGCATGTCGAACTCGCGCCTCAACTCAGCATACACTGTGAAAGCAATAGTGTCATCCGACCCAGAGGATGACGAGGAATGCGCCCTTTGCTGACAACCAATAAGAGGAGTATTAATAATAATTTACTTAACCTACTCTCTCGCATATTATCTATAACCTACACACTTATCCTATAACCTATTTGGGCTCTCCAGGGACTCTAAACCGTAGCTCTGATACCAAAACCAGTCACGCCCCCAACTTAAACAGCAAATTAAATATAACTATTACAACATTTTAAAAGAAGAATACACAACCAACTCCAAGATCTTACAGTTTAGGGTTTGGAACAGCCCAACACTACCAACTATTACATCTGATTAAAAGTACCGAGTCCTCACACAAACTATTATTACTTATTCTACCTGAGCTCGAACATAAGCATCAGCATCACAGGTCTTACGGGCAGTCTGCTTGAATCTAACCATAGCTGCTAGCTGTAATATCAGGGTAAAGCAAGGAGTGAGCCAAATGCTCAACAAGTGCTAACAGTACGACACAAAACATAAATCGAGATATACATTAAAGAATGACAATGGAAAGACATAACCAATGGAAACGAGAGATAAAACTATGTGAGATGGCATCATTTTGCTTGTATCAAAACAATTTTAAAATCATGTCTTAATCAAAATCATTTTATGACGCTACGGATTACAGCCGGTGATCAGTCGCGAAGTAATCCCAAACCTCGCTGGGTTCTAAAACATTAACGGAAATCCCTAGGCAACTTTTAAGCCTAATATAAGTGTGGAAAGGACTCGCGTCTCAGTCCAGATCCACTATTCAAGGAAAACATTTATCCCCCTTTGGGACTGAAAACCCATATTTCATTTATTTCAAAAATTGATGCCGAATTATAACAAAATCTCTTTTAACAGTAAACATTTTTATTAAGGGATTATAGATCAACTCGAAATATGGGAAATATGGTACTAAATCTCAGGGCCATGATTTACAAAATTTTACTCTATTAGGGTAACCAAATGGTTTTCATATGTCAGAACTTGGACAGGAAAATTTAGTGAGACTAATGGATAATATGAAGGGTTAATGCCAAACTGGGCTTATAGCAATGGTTTCTCGTCAAGGTACAGGTGTTGGATCATCAAGAAGATAAGCTTCATGAATACTATGGGTGTTAAGGTATGAAGAAATGATTCTTTAGCTCAGGATATATCAGAGTTGTCAAGCTTTACGATAAGAAAGAGGGGTATCAATCAATGAGGGATCACTTTGATAAGTTTCTGACTTTCAGGGTTCAAGGTAAGGTTCTATAGGGATTCAAGTATCAGGATGAGATATCAATACTTAGGAATCATCAGCATGTTAATCAAGAGGATCAACCAAGTAATATATCAACTCTTCATTTTATCATAGCATTTAACTATCATGAAAAGGCTTTTGAACTACTTGCAATACATACTCGAGGGTTCATGGCATTTCTATATAATTCAAAGATAAACGAAAGATACGCTTGATTTAAAACATATCAAATGACTCAGGATAATTGCATCAATATATATATGAACTGTTTATAGTAAATACGAAGGTCAAGTTGAATCACTTGCCTTGAGAAAGGCTGGTCTGGTCTGACTGGTAGGAGCAACTGGAGCTTCACTCGACCTTTATGGCAAGTTTTCCTTCGTCTCGAGATCCTACATAATAATAATAATTCTTATTATAATATATTCTTACCATCTTAACATATTTACAACTTGAAATTAAACACAGATGACACTTAGGCCTATACGCACTTAATTTTATATTCACTTTTAAATTATAAAAGTACACACATATCCACATATTCACATATCATATATTAACACCAAATAACACCATATATACCATAATACAACACTAGGCTTGGATGATCTCGACTCACATCTTAAGTCACTTGGTCGCTAAACTAGAGAAGCTCTTCTAATTTTGGCTTCCTAACTCGATGTGCCTTTCCTAAATTATCCAAAACCTATTGACCCTCACCTGTGCCTTTAGCTCTACTGACCTTATACCATCTTACAACTATGGTGGTCGACCTAATACTCACTTCTAAGTGTTCTAAAACTATGTGATAAGTGAAAGCGCTCACTGGTACAAATTTCAGAATGACAACTATAGTCTCTTGAGTGCATTAGGCACTCTTAAACTACAAGTTTTCCTTCAAAACTTTTACACAAGACTCTCCTGACCGAAGGGCATCTCACAAACTTGATGTGGCTCAAGGGCCTGGCTTGGGACTTCTTGGGCCTAAGCTAAAAGTCCAAGGTTCCCCTGTTTTTCTGGGCGGAAAATGCCCTGACTTGAATTAACTTGTGACACATGGTTCTAACTCATATCCTATTAACTATGGTTGGAAAAACATCTCTTACACTCCCTCTAACTAAGGCCCAATAGGGCCTAATGAGGGCCTACCCATGACATAGCCAAATCTTCCTATTTCCAAGTTGCAACAAAATTGTCCCTTGCTGGACAGATTTTGTTATTCTACTTGTGCACCTAACCAAAAGACATGCAAACCTCCAACCAACTCCTAAAACATTTTATATACTCCCAATAATAACTTCTGGTGGCTTGGGCCTCAAAGTGCACATCAATGACATGGTCAAAACTCACTCTAAACCTCAGGATACTAAACTGATTTTCTGCAGAAACTATAACTCTCATTTCTCCAAGGTTTTGACTTGACAAACTCAATTACCAACATCCCAATACTTAAACCAAGACTTATACATGGTAATCTACTGAACTAATTCCCTTATTCTCAAAATAACCTTGGGTGAGATCATCCTTACCTAAGGTACAATTATGGCAAAACAAAAGAGATCACATTTCTCAACTCACCAATCATTAAGTTTTTGAAACCACAAGATATGCATTTTATAAAAGATAATCACGAATTATTACCATGCAACAAGAAGCATAAATCAATATTAACACATTATTCCTACTGAAATTAAGGCTCACTAACAAAATCTTTCCAAATGATCAAAATCTTACAACATTCTAAGAAAAATCCACATGCATGCATGTCCTCGGGTTTTGCAAACCAAAATAACACATTTTCTACATATATTCTACCATAAAATTGACATGCAAGCCTAGCATAAGCTATACCTAGATGATCACTTAGCATGCAAGGAGTTTTATCAAATTTTCACCGCAAAATTCAAGTCATTATCACATAAACATGCAAAATTTGAGCAAAACAACAAGAATGATCTCAAGGACCATTCTTTCGGCTCCCATATGGTCATGGTCGAATGAAATGGATGGGAATGGCCATTTAATCATCAAGAGTTTCCTTCTCAAGACTTGGCACTTATCCAGTCCTTGTAGTCCTCTCAAAAACAACCCTAAACTCACAAGAATCAAGGTTGTATTTTGAGTTTCACTAAAACCTTTACATGCAACCTTTAAACTTAAACTTTCTACTCAAAACTCTTTGAAATATGAGTGATCATGGTATGGGAAGTAACATTTACTTGTGTAAAGAGTAGAAGCTTGGTTGAGGAATGAAGAAAAAAAAATGGGGAGGGGGGTTTCGGCTAAAAGCCGAGAGTGAGAGAGGGAGGAGGGAGGGAGGAGAAAGTGTGATGGTGAGTGAAGTGAAATGATCATGTCTTTGCTTGTTTTATGGTTTTTGTATTGGCAAAAGTGAGTGGAATTAGGAATTGACATGATTAGCCTTCCACTTGAACTTGGTTCAATTTGCATGCAAGGGTAAAGAAGGAAATTGGCTAGAAAAATAAGAGTTAGTGGGGTTGGAATTGTCCTCTTTGTCCTTGAAAAGAATGAGAGGGTGGTTTGCATGGAAGGGCTTTCTTGTAATTTGCTAAATATGACAACTAAAATTTATAATGATTTATTTTTATAAAATAAAATACAAGTTCAAAAATTATAAAATTTATACCATAAAATAACTTGGATTTTTAGAGACTTTATAAAATCATTTTCAAAATTTGTGAACAAAATACCTTTTAAAAGAAAATTTTTCCAACGCTTAGAATATTCCTTATAAATTAAAAATAAAGAAATTAAATAAACTCTTGCTTTGAAAAATCATATACTACATAAAGCAAATTTATAATGCAGAAATTTGCACTCACACAAACATACAATCATTGAATATATTTTCATTCGGCTTTAATATTATACCAAATCCACAAATAATATTACACGAAGATACCGGTCGTAACAAAATCTGATGAACAAACCAAACCACAATACCTGAACGGTAACAAAACTGATATATATTTGATAATAAACAACATTTGTATATGCATTTTATTTTGGGATTAGAATCCTCGAACGACGGTGTGTTATCGCCGGTGATCAGCCGCAGAGCAACACCGGTATGTCGAAGCATATCCAACTAAACAAAAGGTACCCAAGGCATATATCGGCCTAGCAAGGTGTTATATCCTGTATAACACATAGCTCATGCTGGACCGCCGCCACAGCCTCTTACGTAACTATCAAACCCATAAAAAAACAATTTTGCGTCAAAGGAGTCGAATCAAATGACATCCTTAACCACATAACTCCCCATTTCTCATGGTCCAGAGTTATCTCAACAACCAATGGCGAAATAACTAGAACAATTAGTTATTCGCTAATCTCAATTCAAAGCTTCACTATATAGAGTAAGTTGTAGTGAAATGTAAAAACATTTAACTATTTTGAACTTAGAATAGGAATGAAGTAATTTGCAGTATTTTATGAGAAAAGTAAAGAATACTTGCATAATATGATTCGAAATAAACATCACTTGAACAATAGGTGAAGTTAGGGGTACTTGCCTGGTATACTCGATAACCTCCTACTATTACTCTAAATTATAGATGCTGGCTACTATCTCCGTCTAACACTTGACCGCACTCCTTGCTACTCGATTCTATAAGCAAAAGGATTATCTTAATTGACAGAACCAAACTCGATCGACGTAACTATACTTCTTGGCCTCTACCGATCGTTTATAACTAATCATGGCATTTTAAAACTGTAAACAGATAGCATGCATATCACATAGCACGTAATCATGTCATTTATATATCACGTAATCACATATTTCATGTAACACATAAGTCAGGTTGTCAAAACATAGGTTTCAGTACGTTCAGAATTAAAATCAGGTCAATAATAGTGTTTACCGATCAAATATTGACTCAAAAGAATTAACAAATCAAATGACATTGTAATACAAAACAAATCAGGTCTCAAAAATTATTTTTATTGAAAGCGTAATATTTTTCTGAGTCTATACGCGTTCGTTTCGTATTAAACGGATGAACGGTTTATTTATTATGAATCAAATAAGAAATAAATGGAATTAAATCAGTTAATATTTAAAAGTTTAAAAATGATTTTTAGGAATTATTTGAGTTAATTATAAATAATTTAGATTTATTTAACTATTTATAAATAAAAATAATTGATTAAATGAATTAATTAATTAATTAAACTCATAAATATTTAATTAAAATAAATTATAAATAAATAAATTATATTATATTTTTGAAAATAATAAAAGAAAACAATTTTAGGAATTTAAAATAATTAAGAAAATAAATTTTAGAATTTAAAAATATAAGTAAATGATTTTTTTAAAATGATTTTTGGAAATAAGAAAACAATTTTTGAATTAAAAATAAAAAGAATATTGCACAAACAGATTTTTGAAAAGGGAATTGGGGAAATTCAGATTAAAAACGGGTCAGGGGAACAGGTTAAAATCGGGTCGTTCATGACCCGTCTGGGTCGGGCATGAACTCACCGGTTTCTGGGATTAAACCCAGTTTCCGGTGGTTCTAGCCAGACCCCGGCGAGCCCCGAACCTCACCGAAACACTCTCCTTTCCTTCTGAATTCAATCCAACCTCACCCTACTCCTTCTAAACACCTCACTCGAAGCCACAAACACAACAACAATTAAAGAACAGCGATTTCCGATCAAAATTCACCATGACCGCCGATGAACTCATAAAATCCGATGAAAACCTTACTTTCACGATTTGTCAACCATAATTAATGAATCATATATGAAAAAAAATCCTGCAACATGTATAATCGATTTACAGGAACAAGAACATCAGAAATTCACACACAAAATCACACGATTAATTTGAAAGATAGGCCAATTTCGATTTTAAGCAAAACAGGGTCGAAACTATACAATTAATACATCAAAACAGTCCTTATCATTTCTATAATCTTATACAATCATCAAAACAATCCAATGATTCAAGAAATTAAAAGTCCCAATTTCGTCGATTCCGACCAACATGGGTGGTTCAAAAAACCCGATCTTATTAAGTGATTCAGATATCAACACGGTCGTCTCGATAAAGGCTTTAATACAACACCAAGATCAATACAAACGAATAGATGGATCGATCAGAAGTTGAATTTCTTTGAGTCGAGGTTCGTAGATAAACGAGAGGGATAAATATGAGAGTGATTATCTGCTTAGTTCTAATTTTTTTATCCAATTGTACAGATAAATACGAAGTTTATAGATACCCAAAAATTAATCCCGATAATTCACAAGTCGGTATCATTTTATATCGTAATTTAAAATCACAAGCCCAAATATAATAATTTGTAGGGAAATTCTATAAAAATATAATTTTTAACTAAATACAGTATTTATATCAAAATTCCCCAAAAATTGCGAATAATTCGAGAATATAAAAATATTGGGTATTTCAAATATGAATAATTTTATAAAAATAAAAACACAAATTTTGTGGGGTTTAACGTCCCGTTGGGGTCCCGGTCCATTTATTTTTGAAAAACCAAACGATACTTAAATTAACAGAAAAACCAAACGATACTTAAATTAACAGAAAACCCGAATATGCACAAAATACATTTAGATACATATAAATGAGATAAAACTGGTACCTCGATAAAGACACAATTAAATACGAGTCCAAATTACAGATCGATTCATATAATTGCGGCTTAAACACATAATAATTAATCGAAAAATTTTCTGGCCCGCACAGAAACACACATAACATCTATAACATTTAATCTCGTGGCAATAGTCACTTTGAATTTATAAAACACATAATATTTATTCATTTAACATATACTATTTACATAATTTTCCCGGATATTACATCCTTCCCCCCTTAACAGGATTCTGTCCTCAGAATCAGCTTAAGAAAACAAGTGAGGATACTTGGATTGCATTTCACTTTTCAACTCCCAGGTCGATTCCTCAACCTTGGGATTCTTCCACAAGACTCACACTAAAGAATAGACTTATTCCTAAGCACTCTTTCTTTCTTATCTAAAATCTGCACTGGTTGCTCTACAAAAGATAAATCTGGCTGAATCTCAATCGGCTCTTATTCTATCACATAGTTTGAGTCAGGAAAATAACACTTCAATATTGACACGTGGAACACGTTGTGAATATGCTGCATGTGAGGTGGTAATGGTAACTCGTAAGCAACCTTTCCCACATGCTTCAAAATCTCAAAAGGGTCAACATAGCGTGGACTCAGCTTTCCTTTCTTTCCAAATCTTGATAAACCCTTCCAAGGTGAAATCTTCAATATCACTGCTCCACCAACTTCAAATTCCATATCCTTTCTGGTAGGATCAGCATATTTGCGTTGACGATCTTGAGTCGCTACTAATCTTTTCCGAATGAGTTCTATTTTCTCTTTTGTCAGCTGGATCAATTCTAGACCCAAAATCTTTCTTTCACCAAATTCTTCCCAACATATTGGAGATCTGTATCTTCTCCCGTATAAAGCTTCGTAAGGCCGTATTCCAATACTGGCATGATAACTGTTGTTGTAGGAGAATTCAACCAATGGCAAATATTCGTCCCAACATCCTTCAAAGTCTAGTGCACATACCCTTAGCATATATTCAATAGTCTGAATCATCCTTTCACTTTGACCGTCTGTCTGCGGATGATAAGCGGTACTCATGTTCAGCTTCGTTCCGAGGAAATCTTGAAAACTTCTCCAAAATCTTGAATTAAATCGAGGATCTCTGTCTAAAACTATGGATACTGGAACTCCATGTCGAACTACAATTTCCTTCATGTATAACTGAACCAATTTATCCACTGAGAATCTCTCGTTGATAGGAAGAAAATGCGCTGACTTCGTCAATCTGTCAATAATAACCCAAATAGCATCATGATTTGACTTGGTCCTCGGTAATCCAACTACAAAATCCATCACAATGTGCTCCCACTTCCATTCCGGAATGCTCAATGGTTGTAACAATCCACTGGGCCTTCGATATTCCGCTTTGACTCGCTGGCAAGTGTAACACTTACTTATCCATTCTGCAATTTCCTTCTTCATACTTGGCCACCAAAAATTTTCTCTTAAGTCTCTATACATCTTCATACTTTCGGGATGAATTGAGTATCTGGAGTTGTGAGCGTCTCGAAGAATTTCATCCTTCAGTTCGGCTACGTTGGGTATCCATATTCTGGAAGAAAATCTTAATATCCTTTTATCATCCTTTTGACTCCCTATCTCTTCTCCTGTCAAACTATCTCGCTCATGGCTCATGACTTCTTCCTAACATCTTCTTATCTTCTCTAATAGTTCTGGTTGAAAAGACATTGCACACAACACATCTGTAGACATACTTAGAGTACTGACATCTATTTCAAGCTTCTCAAATTCCTTGATCAATTCCTCAGATGAAGTAATCATATTTAACCTTTCTTTCCTGCTCAGAGCGTCTGCCACTACATTTGCTTTTCCTGGATGATAGTTGATGGTACATTCGTAGTCCTTAATCCATTTGAGCCATCTTCTCTGCCTCATGTTCAATTCCTTCTGGGTAAAAATATACTTCAAACTCTTATGGTTCGTGTAGATCTCATACTTTTCTCCGTATAGATAATGCCTCCATATCTTCAATGCAAACACTATAGCTGCCAATTCGAGATCATACGTCGGATACTTCACTTCATGTGATTTCAACTGTCTTGAAGCGTAGGCTATCACTTTGTCATGTTGCATCAAAACACATCCCAATCCTTCATAAGACGCGTCACTGTAGATCAAAAAATTTCCTTGATCATCTGGACAGACTAGCACTGGTGAAGACACTAATCTATTCTTTAATTCTTGGAAACTATCCTCGCACTTCTCATCCCATTCAAACTTCTGGTTCTTCCTGGTGAGCTTTGTCAATGGCATAGCTATCTTCACAAAATCTTGCATGAATCTTCTGTAGTAACCTGCTAATCCCATGAAACTTCTTACTTCCGATGGTGTTTTTGGCTTTTCCCAATTGACTATAGCTTCAATCTTTGACGGATCCACTTCCACTCATTTATTGCTAATCACGTGCCCAAGAAATCGTACTTCTTTTAACCAAAATTCACACTTGGAAAACTTTGCGTATAATTTCTCCTGTCACAGTGTTTTCAGAACTATCCTCAAATGCTCTTCATGCTCCTCTTCTGTTTTGGAATAGATCAAAATGTCGTCTATGAACACAATCATGAATTTATCCAAATACTTCTTGAATACTCGATTCATCAAATCCATGAAAGCTGTTGGTGCATTGGTTAATCCAAATGCCATCACTACAAACTCACAATGCCCATATCTGGTTCCGAATGCGGTCTTCAGAATGTTTTCTGGCTTGATCTTTAATTGATGATATCCGGATCTTAAATCAATCATAGAAAACCATACCGCGCCTCTCAGTTGATCAAATAAATCATCGATCCTTGGCAATGGATACTTGTTCTTAATGGTCAGCTTATTAAGTTCTCGATAGTCAATACACAGTCGCATACTCCCGTCCTTCTTCTTGACAAACAGTACTGGTGCACCTCATGGGGATACACTGGATCTTATAACTCCTTTCTCCAAAAGATCTTGCAGCTGAGTTGCCAATTTTTTTCATCTCCACTGGTGCCATCCGGTACAGAGCTTTAGAAACAGGTTCTATTTCGGGTGCTAAATCAATTGCAAACTCAATTTCTCTGTCGGGAGGTAATCCTGGTAGATCATCTGGAAAGACATCTGGAAACTCATTGACAACTGGAATTGCTTCTAGTGCCGGAACTTCCTTTCTAGTGTCTATCATATGGGCCAAATATGCCTCGCAATTCTGACTCAATAACTTCTTCGCTTGAGCTATTGTTAAGAACTTCTTCTCTTGCTTACTCCCTCAAAATATTATCTTCTTCTTGCTATCCAAGGTCTGAAGTCTCACTTTCCTATTCTTATAATCAATCTGAGCATTATTTTCTGACAACCAATCTATTCCTAAGATAACATCAAATTCTCCCAACTTAAAAGGTATCAAGTTGGCATAAAAATAATGTCCTCCTATCTCAATAACACACCTCGGGCACAGTCGGTCGACGGGAACTTGGTTATTATTAGCTAGTTCTATCATTAACGCTTGTTCTAACAACTTAACTTTACAATGCAGTTTATCGATAAAATCTTGAGAAATAAATGACCTTGTAGCTCCAGAATCAAATAAAACTTTAGCATCTATGGAATTGACTGGAAGCGTACCTGAAACAACATCTGAACTCTGAATATCATCCTTCATAGTCATGTTGAATGTCCTGGCCTTTGGCCGATCCTTTGCGGGTGGTCTTTCAATCCTTGCCACATTAGCTGCTGGTTCAGTTGTTTAGCAGTCCCTGGAAATATGCCCCATCTTTCCACATTTAAAGCACAATGTCCCTGATTTCTGAGCTGTAGTCTGACTTCGACACTCATTAGCATAATGTCCCTTCAGATTGCACTTGTAACACAACACATTATCCTTACAAATCCCAAAGTGCCTTCTACCACAAAACTTGCAATCTGACATTGGTGGATGATTGGGCCTCTGCTGATTTGAATTCTGAAAACGGTTCCCATTTCCTGGTTGTGGTTTCTTGAATCCCACACTCTTATTATCCTGAAACTCTGACCTTTTATTGAAATGGCCCTGAAAGTTACCTTGTTGATGGCCTCCTCCTGAGGTTTCTATTTTCCTTTTCTTCCCATCCTTTCCTTTTTGAGACATGTCACTCTTACTTTCAATCACCATTGCTTTTTGAACTACTGCCACATATGAAGTCAATTCAAACATGGCCACCCTATTCTGAATTCAAAATCTCAATCCATGTTCAAACCTTCTTGCTTTCTTTTCATCTTTATCGACCTGATTTGGCACGAACCTTGCTAGTTCAGTAAACTTAGCCTCGTACTCAGCGACAGTAAGATCACCCTGGGTCAGGTTCAAGAACTTGATCTCCATTCGGTTCTTCATGTACCTCGGGAAATACTTTTCCAGAAATAGCTCAGTAAACCTCTCCTAAGTTATAAACTCTCCTCCTTCCAATGCTTGAGTGGATTTCCACCAATAATTCACCTCACCCTTCAGAAAGTAGTTTACAAACTTGGTCCTCTGTTCATCCCCCGCTTCGACCAAGTCAAAAGCCTTTTCCATCTCCTTGAGCCATGCATTGGCTTCCACGGGGTCAGCACTTCCCTTGAACTCAGGTGGCTTCACAGCTTGAAACTGCTTAAAAGTCACTGCAGGTGGTGTTGCTGCTTGCTGCTACTGCTGTTGTTGTTGCTGCGTAAGATGTAACATCTGTTGCTGCATCAATCCAAACATCTGGACAATCGCTGGATCTGCCCGACTCTCGGTACGATCCTCTCCTGAATTATTCCTTCTCTTTGGTTCCATTATTCTGATAAGAAAACAAGCAACATATATAATAATTTGTCAAACATTGTGTCAAATATGTAGCAATTCTTTAGCATATCAAAATTCTCAAGCATTATATCCTCTCAAAATATCATAAACTTGCTACCATATTAACACAAGCGACATGATTATCATATAATCCTGCTTATTATCTTGAGAATAACAACACAAAGAAAATTGACAAAGAATTATCCAAACCTTTTAATCACTTGCTCAATATCTCAAATAAACAACAAACAGTGGATAGGGTTGCAACACAACCTTCCAACCTCTTTCATCACTTCTTACCATCCTCAAAACCAACAAAATAGCAAAACGATGGCACAAAAGCCAAGAGCTAAACACAAAACAGGGAACCTGAATAACTTAACTATAACCCAACCCAATAACCTAAATTTACCCTATAAAAGCTAAACTATCGCCTATCTTATGTGATCTTCCTATGACTCATCTATGACAATCCTAAGCCTGTTTTAGTGACCATAACCTGTAGCTCTGATACCAACCTGCGACGCCCTCCGAACCCGGGGTCTAGATTTGGGGGTCGCTAGCCAATAAACCATAATAACATAATCACAACGGAATAATAAAATAAATATGACCCCTTGCATGCAACTGGATCGATCACATATTATAGTATGGAACAGGCACTAGTACAAACCAACTGTTATTATAAACCATAAGTCTAATTAGTTTTACAACTTATTCAAATTTTATTACAAACCTCTAGACAAGCTAAACATCTCAAAATGTCTACCTGGAAAACATACCAAACTATCTACAAGCACACAACTTTTGGTCAGACCTGGAACTCAAGCTTGTCCTGGCCTAGCTGAAAGAATCAGGATATGAAACAAGTATGAGCGAAAGAAATGCTCAGCAAGAAGTATATAGCTTATGATTTAGAACAACAACAACAATATATATATAATGAACAAACCAAACCACAATACCTGGAGAGTAACAAAACTGATATATATTTGATAATAAACAACATTTGCATATGCATTTTGTTTTGGGATTGGAATCCTCGAACGACGGTGTGTTACCGCCGGTGATCAGCCGCGGAGCAACATCGGTATGCCGAAACACATAGCTCACGCTGGACCTCCGCCACGACCTCTTACGCAACCATCCAACCCATAAAAAACAATTTTCCGTCAAAGGAGTTGAATCAAATGACATCCTTAACCACATAACTCCCCATTTCTCATGGTCCAGAGTTATCTCAACAACTAATGGTGAAATAACCAGAATAATTAGTTATTCGCTAATCTTAATTCAAAGCTTCACTGTATAGAGTAAGTTGTAGCGAAATGTAAAAACATTTAACTATTCTGAATATAGAATAGGAATAAAGTAATTTACAGTATTTTACGAGAAAAGTAAGGAATACTTGTATAATATGATTCGAAATAAACATCACTTGAACGATAGGTGAAGTTAAGGGTACTTTCCTGGTATGCTCGATAACCTCCTACTATTACTCTGGATTATAGATGATGGCTACTATCTCTGTCTAACACTTGACCGCACTTCATGCTACTCGATTCTATAAGCAAAAGGACTATCTTAATTGACGAAACCAAACTCGATCGATGTAACTATACGTCTTGACCTTTACTCGATCGTTTATAACTAATCATGGCATTTTAAAACTGTAAACAGATAGCATGCATATCACATAGCAAGTAATCATGTCATTTATATATCACGTAGTCACATATTTCATGTAACAAATAAGTCAGGTTGTCAAAACATAGGTTTCAGTATGTTCAGAATTAAAATCAGGTTAATCATAGTGTTTACCGATCAGATACTGACTCAAAAGGATTAACAAATCAAATGACATTGCAATACAAAAAGAAATTAGGTCTCAAAAGTATTTTTATTGAAAGCGTAATGTTTTTCTGAGTATGTACGCGTTCGTTTCGTATTAAACGGACGAACGGTTTATTTATTATGAATAAAATAAGAAACAAATGAAATTAAATCAATTAATAATAATATGAATTGACTTGTAAATACCAAAATATAATTTTTCAAAGTTTAAAAATGATTTTTAGGAATTATTTGAGTTAATTATAAATAATTTAAATTTATTTAACTATTTATAAATAAAAATAATTGATTAAATGAATTAATCAATTAATTAAACTCATAAATAATTAATTAAAATAAATTATAAATAATTAAATCAAATTATATTTTTGAAAATGATAAAAGAAAATGATTTTAGGAATTTAAAATAATTAAGAACATAATTTTTAGAATTTAAAAATATAAATAAATGATTTTTTTAAATGATTTTTGGAAATAAGAAAATAATTTTTGAATTAAAAATAAAATTAAAATTGCACAAACAGATTTTTGAAAAGGGAATTGGGGAAATTCAGATTAAAAACGGGTGAGGGGAACGGGTTAAAACCGGGTCGTTCATGACCCGTCCGGGTCGGGCATGAACTCACCGGTTTCTGGGATTAAACCCAGTTTCCAGCGGTTCTAGCCGGACTCCGGCGAGCCCCGAACCTCACCGAAACACTCTCCTTTTCTTCTAAATTCAATCCAACCTCACCCACTCCCTCTAAACACCTCACTCGAAGCCACAAACACAACAACAATTAAAGAACAGCGATTTCCGATCAAAATTCTCCATGACCGCCGGTGAACTCATAAAATCCGGTGAAAACCTTTTTTTCGCGATTTCTCAACCATAATTAATGAATCATATATGAAAACAAATCCTGGATCATGTATAATCGATTAACAGGAACAAGAACATCAGAAATTCACACACAAAATCACGCGATTAATTTGAAAAATAGGCCAATTTCGATTCTAAGCAAAACAGGGTCGAAACTATGCGATTCATACATCAAAACAGTCCTTATCAATTCTATAATCTTATACAATCATCAAAACAATCCAATGATTCAAGAAATTAAAAGTCCCAATTCCGTCTATTCCGACGAACAGTGGTGGTTCAGAAAACCTGACCTTATTAAGTGATTCAGATATCAACACGGCCGTCTCGATCAGGGCTTTAATACAACACCAAGATCAATACAAACGAATAGATGGATCGATCAGAAGTTGAATTTCTTTGAGTCGAGGTTCGTAGATAAATGAGAGGGATAAATATGAGAGTGATTATCTGCTTAGTTCTAATTTTTTTATCCAATTATACAGATTAAATACGAAGTTTATTGATACCCAAAAATTAATCCCGATAATTCACAAGTCGGTATCATTTTATATCGTAATTTAAAATCACAAGCCTAAATATAATAATTTGCGGGGAAATGCTATAAAAATATAATTTTTAACTAAATACAATATTTATATCAAAATTCCTCAAAAATTGCGAATAATTCGAGAATGCAAAAATATTGGGTATTTAAAATACAAATAATTTTATAAAAATAAAAACACAGATTTTGTGGGGTTTAACATCCCGGTGGGGTTCCGGACCGTTTATTTTTAAAAAACTAAACGATACTTAAATTAACAGAAAACTCGAATATGCACAAAATATATTTAGATGCCTATAAATGAGATAAAACAGGTACCTCGATAAACACACAATTAAATACGAGTCCAAATTACAGATCGATTCATATAATTGTGGCTTAAACACATAATAATTAATCAAAAAAATTTCTGGCCCGCACAGAAACACATATAACAGATATAACATTTAATCTCATGGTAATAATCACTTTGAATTTATAAAACACATAATATTTATTCATTTAACATATAATATTCACATAATTTTCTCGAGTATTACACCTGGCCTCTCTGAAGTTACAACAAATCAAAGGTTTTCAACACAATCAGGATGTCACTTCTATCAAGACTCAGATTGATCAAATGAAAAAGGACATTTCTGAAAGGTTGGATTCTAAACTTCCAGAAGCTATAATGCTTGATATCAAGAGACAACTCAGGAAGAATTCTGATCTTGCTATAAAGATAGATTCCTTGGATATCAGAATGACTGCAATGGAAGCTTCTCTAATAGTTATACATCTACATCAAGCTCAGCAAGCTCAACTGCTACAACAACTAGTGGTTGCACAATCTTCATCATCCACTCTACTTGATGATAACAAAAAGGGGGAGAAAAGCTCAAGTAAGGGTAAGGGGGAGAAAGGCTCAAGTAAGGGGGGCTACAGCTAAACATACAAGTCAACAAAGTGATTGTGCCAACAATTGCTTTCCCAAAGCCACCAGTGTTGGATAACATTGATCTAATCTAAATAGCAGCTGAAAAGCTTGAGTCAAAGTCAAATCCTAAGATGCTTGATGTTACAGCTATAGAGAAGGAACTAAAAGAAAAATGGAGAAAGATAGATGCAAATATACAACAAAAGTTATGGCCAATTCAGAAACCAGATAAAGTCTTCAGTCATCACTCTCAAGTCATGAAAATCTCTGTGAATGACATAAGTATGAACTATCTGGAAAAGGTTCAAACTTCCTGCATAAAATCTCCAAAAGAAAATGTCATCATGAAGCCTAAAAGAAACTACTCCAAGTTCTCAGACAAAAATCTTATGGATACTATGTATGAGACACCTAGGCCAGATGAGAAGAAGCTATTGGCTAGGTCAATTGCATTTTACAAGGATCCAACAGATTCAGCACTTAAAAAGAGAATTGCAAAGATCTACAGAAATGGTAAAGAGATATGTGTGGTGGCTGGACACCCTCAGTTTTGAGAAGCCAAAAGGGAAGAGAAAGTAATAATAAGGCAAGAAAAGAAGCAAGTTGCCTTAGATGCTAAGAAGCTCAAACAAAAGAAGGAGCAAGCTGCTATCTTAGCCAAACTTCAGGCTGTGAAGACTTCAACTGAGATCTCTGTATAACCATCTGTGATTGCTAAACCTCAAGATCATAAAATGCAACAGGAACCACAATAGAAAAGAAAATTCAGATACAAGCTCCATACTAAGAGAAAATTGGACTTTAATAATGAGGAAAAGGAAGATCAAATTCCCAAAAATGCTACAACTACAACTCAGACATCAAAACCCTCTGTGGTATTTGAAGAATCCAAAGTGGTGGATCCAACAAGGAACATTCATGGTGAGCCCATAATTCCTAAGGATGAGCTAGTAGACTGGGATAGTCTACCAATTCCTGAGCTAAATTTTCCTATTTTTAAAAAGCCAAAGAAGACAAAGACAAGATCAAACAAGAAAGTGAATCCTATGATTCTTAAATCCAAGACCCCAATCAAAGCTAAATCTACAGTCAACAAGGGAGACATGTTGTACATCTGTGACATCAAGGAGTTTTCTGACATAAACCTTTACTTAGATGAATTTGTAATATATAATAGATGATGTCAAATATTACTGAAGCTGAAAATGTCATTAACAATCAGTTATGCTTGGGGCCAATCCTAAGTAAGTTATATTGTTATCTAAATTTATATTCTGTACTTGTAACACTTAAAGTCTGTAAAATTGCAAAGGAGTAGACTGGAGTCTTTTTCCTAAGAAGATCAAGAAGATCATGCCTCAGAAGAATTTTGAAGAAGCTTAGAGTTGAATAAATTTGTTTGGAGAAAAAATTTCTAAGTCAAGATCTCTACAAGTCACATATTTAATGTTATAGAGAAGTCATTCGAGAACTCCAGAATGACTTATTGAGAAGTCATTCAAACTCCAGAGAGTACCGACAGATAAGCAATATCTACTCGACGGATTAGCTATATATATCCACTCGATGGATGAATAACATCTACTCGACGGATGAGCAAGATCTACTCGACGGATAAGCTATACATCTACTCGACGGATGAGCAATATCTACTCAACGGATGAAGTAATATCCACCGGGAGTAGAGAAGTCAGGAAAGTTACTCGAGAACTCAAAAAGATATCGACAAGTCATTCCTTCACTAGAGAACTCAGAGTTATCAACAAGTCTATATCCATTCGAGAACTCAGAGATATCTACAAGGCAAGTGAAGTTATGAAGACTAGAGATCTCGATGAGCTAAAGACCTCTACAAGCCAAACTCATTATGGAGTACCAGACATCTCGATAAGCCTTTATACTTATCGAGATATCAAGTGTTCAAATGAATCAAACTGGAGATCTCGAAGTACAGTATCAAAGTATAGAATTGCAGATCAGTTTAATATCCAAGATAAACAATCAAAAAATAATCCAACAGCTGGATTGACAAGTCTACAAAAAGCAGCTTGAAGAGTGCGCAAGATCAATGGCAAAAATTAACTGACAGAGGAAGATTAAAGTAAACACGGGATGCTAAAGATATGCTAAGCCAGAAATGGAAGATTTGCTTTTCTATAAATAGAAATGATAAGTGACAGTTTAGAAAAGCTAATAGCATGTTTATTATCCACTGTGTAAACCAGCAGTTAACTGAGCTATAAAGTTAACACTGGTCCTCTAGTTAGAAGTAACAATTTAGATCAAAACAATTTTTGTAACACTCTCGAGAAGAAGCTGAGCTCTTTAACTTAAAAGAGCTTAGAAATTTTGTAGCAAAGCATCTTAATTTTTATACAAAAATTAAGTGAGTTTTGAATATCCGTGTTCTTTATTTTATGCAAGTTTAATTTCTGCATGAACACTTTTCTATACAAGATTTAATTTACTTTGTTCAACCATTATCTTTCAAGAAAAGCCTAAAATCAGAAAACACATTCACCCCCCTGTGTGTGATTCATTACCTAACAGAATTGGATGAAGTTAAAGGAATTGATGCTCATAGACATCTCCCTGAAAGGCTGGTATTTAAATACAAGGGATGCAGAGAGACCATATGGCCACTTTACAGGATTCTTCTAGAAAGCCAGTCTGTTATGATAAAGGTCTACTCTTCATTCAAAAAGAACTTTCGGTACAATGTGACTGCAAGAAGATTGTTCTAAAGAAGATTGAGGAGCTGAGGAGTACTAGAGCCAAAGATGCACTTCCAAAAACTCTATATATTCCCTTTACAGGAAAGAGAGTGCATCTGAGGCTCTATTGGCTGATGGAATTCAGGGATGAAAAAGGAGTTAGAAGATTTTTCAGATTGGAGGACCAATTGAGTATCTCTATCAATGAGACTCTTTTGGAAATACAGGAAATGCTAAATCTCTCAGAAGCTGATGAACTTGAATTCCACAGATAACTCCAGAACCAGATTGAAGAAAATAACAGAAGGCTTGGAAAGAAATCCAGAAAATCAAGGAAATAGATCTATCTGCTCAGACTAGAGGAGCACCTTGATAATTATTATGAGCAATTTCTTTGTGAACTTTGCATTGTTCAACTTTCAGTAAACTGTAGCACTAATAAGTTTTATCTACTATTTTTTAATCTGTATTTTTAGAATGTTTTGTTATCATCACGTTTCTCTTAATTTATGGCTACAATTCCAGTAGACATAAAATGGGGGAGATTGTTAGGAATATGTTGTGTACTTGATGATAAGCTAAACAAAACACCTTAGTAGATTTAACTTAGTGAATTTTTTAGCACCCGACGGATGATCATTTATAGTCCCGACGGATGATTCAATATAGTCCCGACGGATGACTAATTGATATCCATCGAGTGAGTAGCTTATGTAACAATAAGTAATATAGCACATTTCTGCAAACAACTTTGTGTAGATTCTGTAGTAGCATATGAGTCATGTTGACTACTAGTAGATATGCAGAATAGGTTGATTAATGGTAAATATTAGATGTTTTGTAATTTTGCATAAATAAAATGGAGTCAAGTGTTAAATAGCTACCCGACGGATGATCAACAAAGCTACCTGACGGATGATCAAAGAGGCTACTCGACGGATAACAAGCATGTACCCGACGGATGATCAATTCAAATATCTGTTGATAGTGACAACACAGTCACATGCGTTGGGTGTTTGCAAAAGGAATGTGGCAGCCCGTTTAGCAGGGTTTTGAGAACAAAGAAGCATTACCATTTCCATGATATTATGAAGATATTCAAAGATGCTGGAATAGAGTAGTGAAGCAACATGGAGTTAGACTTGATAGGTTTTTTTATTATCCTTTCTTATTACCATGTAAACTTGGTGATATTTAAACCAAGTGTAGCTAGTAGAACAAATAACTAAGCAAACACATTTTAGAAGATAAATAGAAAAAGTTGTAACTGTTAAGAATTTCTCTGTAGTTTGTTTGTTCACTTGTAAAAGCAGATGTGAGCTATTCAAGCTTCACAAGGTTCTCTTGATATATATATATATATATATATATATATATATATATCTGGTGGAGACATTCAAATCCACCAGAAAGTTTTAAAGACTTGTATTTTTATTACTTGTCTTTTGATTTATATAATTCTTTCATTCCGCACTTTACAAATCAAACACTTATATATTATTAAGTTAGAACAATTTTAAAAATCTCAAAAAGAAGCCATAATTACATTCAACCCCCCTTCTGTAATTCTTGTTGTATTGTTAAGGAATAACAAAAGATAAATAGTCAAATCTTTTGCATTGTGTGTCTCAATCAAATGATAAAATGAATTGAAAAAACAACCGATGTTGAAATAGAAAGTTAGTGGAAAGGAAGGAAATGTCATGAGTTGAATATTTCTTAGAAATAAAAAAGAATGATGCTTCACTTCTCATAGATTACTCATACTCAGTTTCATATCACTCATTGCAACCACATATTCCTTTTCTTTATACCAATTATAGGCATTTATCTTTGTGAAAATCTCACATGAAATAGTCTGCTCATTTTATTCACGCTCAACCATTTTTAATTTGTCTAGTTTTCATAATATACTTACAAATCAAAATATTTATAATTTCATTTGAGATAAATATCTCTCTCCTTTTTACACAGGCCTTCATAAAGTTACATACTCGTACCCGCACTGCATCTAATACGACATAATTCAACTAATCAAGAAACGCTCATCTTTAATTACCCGACTTTTAGCATTTCTTGCCTAATCTAAATCGTTTTTTCGCTTGGCCATTTGCCCACAAATGGTAAGAATAATTCATATATATTACAGTGTCGAAGCATCCCTAGGTCTTTTTTTTGAATTTTGAGTTAAATCTAGGACCTCGATTAGACACAATACATGACACATTTCAATCTTTCCCAAATATAATTAAACCTTTTAACTAATCAAAAAAGAAATGCTGACAAGGTCAATTTTTCTATAATTACTCAACTTTCTTATGATTAGCTTTTGTTCTTGAAAACCTATTATAATATTCAGAACAAGTTGTTTCCACTTTCATTCAGGAATATCCAGGGTTGGAGCAATCTATTCAGCATTTGGCATTCTGCTTTGACTTTCTGACATGTATAGTATTTACCTATCCTTTCTGCAATATTTTCTTTCAGGTTTGGTCATTAGAAGTTTCTTTTAAATCTTTATATATTTTTTGTACTTTCCAGACGAACCGAATACCTTGAATTGTGAGTTTCACGCAAAATCTCATTCTGTAACTTCGTAACTTTAAGAATCTTATTACAAGAAAAAAATCTCAATATAGCTTTATAATATACCCACTGGTTATGTTCCTGAATCATTACTTATTCTTGACATCGTCTAATATTTTCCACTAATTCTAGTTGGAACATTATTATACTTCAGTTTTGATCCTTTCGAACTCTCTTATTAATTCTGTAAATGAACTTTTCAGTCTCTTTCTGCGGCTTAACACGTCTGTTACCACATAAGCTTTGTTGGGATAATAGTTTATATTACAATAGTAATCCTTCATCAATCGCAGTCACCGTTTTTGTTTCATGTTCAATTACTCTTGCGTAAAGATATGCTTCAACATATTATTATTCACATAAATTTTATACTTTTCTCTATACAATGCTTTCAAATCCTAAAATTGATCGCTACCAGTTCCAAATTATGTGTTGGATATTTTTGCTCGTGAGACTTCAAATGTCGAGAAGCGTAAGCAACAACTTTTCCTTATTGCATTAACGCGCATCCCAATCTGTTATGAGAAATGTCACTATTGATTATGAAATCACTTCGATCATCCGGTAAAACCAATACTGGTGCGAGTACTAATCCTTTCTTTAACTTCATAAAACATTCTTCACAATTTGCGGATCCAAACGAACCTTTCATTCTTCCTTGTCGACTTTGGTAATGGGACAGTTATCTTCAAGAAATCATGTATAAATAGTAACTGGCCATTCCTAGGAAACTTCGTACTTCTATTGGAGCATTAGGACTTCCCCAATTAATTATAATTCAACCCTTTGCGGGCCTACATTAATGCGTTCACTACCAATCACATGTCCAAGAAACCGAACTTAATAAAATTTATACTTTTAAGAATTTAACATGCTAATTTTCTTTTTTTGGATGTCCAGCATGTGCTGCTTCAGATTTTGAGTAAATCATGTTATTGTCGCTAAGAAAAATCATAAACTCGTCCAAGTACTTATTAAATTATCTATCCATTAAACCCATAAAAGTGGCACATGCATTCTTTAATTCAAAAAGCCATTGCCAAAAACTCATATATATATATATATATATATATCTTTTACGAAACGTCGTCTTATGAATATTTTCGCCTCAATCTTTAATTGCTGATATCCAGACCTCAAGTTAATCATTGTGAAATATATCGTTTCTTTTAACCGATCAAATAGATCATTAACTCGCGGTAGAAGATACTTGTTCTTAATGGTCAACTTGTAAAGCTCGCGATAATCAGTGCACAATCTCGTACTTTCGTCTTTCTTTTTGACAAATAACACTTGTGCATCTCAAGGTGATACGCTTGATCAAGTAATTCTTTTATCCCATAACTCTTGTAAACGTATCGCTAACTCTTTTCATTTCAACCGGTGACATTCGATACAGGGCTTTCAAAACAGGTTTCATTCTGGATGCCAAATCAGTCGTGGATACAATTTCTCGATCTAGTGAAAATTCAGGTAAATCAATAGGAAATACATCGGGAAATTCATTAACAACAATAATCTCTTTCATTTTGGGTTGTCTTTTATTAACATCAACTACATGGTCCAGATAAGTTTCGCATCCTCATTTTAATATCTTTCTGCTTGAATCATCGCCAGAAACTTCTTTTCTTGTTTCGTCCTCGAAATACCTTTGCCCTTCTTTTCCTTGACTTTCATTTTCTTATTCATTACTCTTGCACCTGATTTGAGCGTCGAGATCCGGTAACCAATTCATTCCTAAAGTATCATCAATTTTTTTTAACTTCAAAAGGTATCAAGTTACTAAAATGACAACTTTTATTTCAATATAACAACCAAAACAAATTCTACAGACATATATTTTATCATAATTAGCCACTTCAATAACCAAATTGGGTTCAAAAGGGCGGGGTAGCACATTTCAACTTTCAACAAAATTCTCGGATACATAAATTATTTAGTAACTCCAGAATCCATTAACACTTTTGCTTGTAAATAATTCACAACTAATGTCACGTGCTTATATTTAAATCTTAATCATTATTTTTCATTATTATATTAAAGGTCCTTACTCTTTGTGGCATTAAAATTGTTGGTGATAGCGGGGCTCTATCAATTCTAAGAACATTTGTTTTCTTTACATGCTCCTTTGAAACAAGTGATTTTGTTGCATTTTCTAGAATATTCCTTTACAATCTTGAATTACCTCTTCCATCTTTCTTTTAATCTCTCTTCTAAACATCTCTTTTTATCTTCCAATGATTCCAACTTTCTATCTCACTACTAATTAAGTCTAATTCCCCTTCAGAGCTACTCAGTTTCGGGTCTGTAGTTTGAGTACTTGCTTAGATATTTTAGTTTCCTTGATATCTATGTTCACGAACTCTGGCATGAACCTAACCAAATGCATAAACTAGATCTCATAATCAACAATTCTCATATTTCCTTGTTTCTATTCTAAGAATCTACTGTCTCTTTGATCTTTTATAGAAAATGCTTTTTAAGTACAAATATGTAAATCCTAGTAATGACAAAAATCTCTTTTAATATACCAATTTTACCTATACAATGGCCTCTTCAATCTCCTTAAGCCAAACTTTGACTTCAAACAATGCCCTAGAATTCTGGAGGGTCCCAGCTTGAAAAAAGTTCAAAAGCTTACAAATTATGGGGCTTAATGTTGCGGTTAGGGAGGTTATAAAAATATGGATTACAATAAGTTTAGCTCAACCTTGTTCTTCAATATCGGGATTCCAAAAACAGCTATCTTTTTGGGTTTGCCCTCTCTGAGTTCCATCTTTCTAGCGGGTACACAAACAACTTATTAAGCAATATGCTATCATTCTTGAAAACAAAATGTATAACTTAAGCATTTAAAATATTTTAGATATTCGAGTGTAAAGATTTAATTTATATAGCCCTATTACTATATGAGTTGCTTGCTATTATCAGTTGATAACAAGATAGAGGTATTTATGATAAGGAACAATGATTTTAGAAGGCTATAGTGGTACATAGGTACTAATTGAGTAGGCATATAAACTAGTTGTATCAAACAGAATATTATGAATTAAGGTTATAAAGTAGGTTGGTATATAAAAATATGGTTACGCGCCCAAGATAATAAATTCTAAAGGAAATACAATAACGACTACCCGGAGGTCAGAAGAGGATGAGACTTGAAATTGATTCCTAACTACCACCAATTGATACCCATATAGACTCTAAACCATAAGAAACCTAAAATGGCAGTTTGATATCTAAACAGACTATCAAAGTTTACAATAATCCTACCTTTCAATTTTTTTACATATCTTCACTAGTTTTAATTTCCTCTGTATCGAGTAATACTTAACTTATTCCACTTCCAGCTTTCTAGCCATACAAATCCACTAATTTTATCCCAAAACGGTTATAACAGATGACCATTCATGAAAAAATCTACAAGCCAACTAATTAATAAGATCAATCCAAAACATCCATTCACTTTCATTAATAACTGCGCATCTGCTAGCATCATATGACATCTGATCCACTGAGACTTTAAATTCTGAATGCTGATCAAATACTATGTTCCAAATAACATGAGGGTCGACATATATATGGTAGAGAATTGGTAGAACTCTGACAATATCAGCGGTAATACATCTATTAGCATTCGAGAAAACATTCCTGATCGACGTAACAACCTCAATATGGCATAGCAAGTCTCCAAAGCATATACGATTGACAATATAGGGGCCTCGGTAATTGACTGAGCAAGTTGCCGCATAATAACATCACTGTAGTTAAAATCAGAATCACGCTCATGATCGGATACTAAATGTGAATGGTCACTGTTGTGCAAGATATGCCAGTACATAATAAGACTAAGTCATCTTGGCAACCCTAAGGATAAGTTGTATGAAAATCAAAATTTGTGTTATGTAAACTGTAAAAATGTTAAGTAGATTAGACTGGAAGATTTTTTTGTGAATAGCCTTCATGTTAGAGAAATTTAGAACTTACGCTTACCATATGCCTGATATGAGAACGAGTGCCATATCTAGTACAACTATGGCCCCTGCACCTGTAGAAGAACCCAAACAGGACAGGGGCCTTCCACATCTGAGACCTTTTCTTCAAAACCATTATATGCTAGGAAACCAATTGCTTCATCCTCTCAAAAGGATGGAGTTAGTAAAAATAAGAAAAAGCAAACACCTTTAATAGTTGTTAGTGAGAGTGGTGAGGACCAAACAAACTGAGTCTCCCTTAGTTAAAAAGCCAAAGAACCTAAGGAAGGTTGAGTTGACCAATCAAATGACCACCTCTGCATCTTCTCAAAATGATGCAGTTGTATCACAGGGGCTTAAATAAACTCTAGTGTCACCTTCTCAACAAGGTGTCACTATTGAAACAAGCATTCTCACCAATGCACTTTTTACAGAGTCTACACCCCTTCTTGGGCACTCTCACGAGTGTGAAAGAAGTCAAATGGTTCGCACACACACTGAGAACACATCAACTGAAACTCCCACATCCATTCAGGGGGAGTTGCCAACGCTCATGCCTGAGCTCACTCACCTCATTTCTAAAATTTCTTCATCTTTTAATGAGGGGCTTGAATCTCCTTCTCAAGCCTTGCCACAGTTCATGAAACTGTGCTCACCACTCAGGAATAAAATTTAGATGGTGAGAGGCTACATGCTGAGGTAGACCTTGATGACACCATCACAAACATACGGGTTTCATCAATTTTTACTAAAGACCCTGTGCAGGTTACAAATGCACCTTCCTGTGCACAACAGTCTTCACAGACTGAAAGTTTGAGTGTAGTACTCTTAATGGGGAGCTACTCAAATCCTCTCCAATTCAATTGGAGGTTTCTCATGCAGAAATAACTCCTCTCACAATCGTAGCTGAAATTGCTCTGTCAATTGAAGATAGGAGTTCAATTGCCAATGATCCTATCATTAGGGAGGCAAGTATTCAAGCACATTCAAGTTCCAGTTCCCTGCAAGAGGAACAACGGTTTGAGGCTATGGTACATGACAGTAATCTGGTCAACTCCCCTCCAATTCCAATGTAGGTTCACTTATCAAGTGAACAACAAACTGTCAAAATCACAGTTTCTACTGTAAGTTAAACTGTGACACCAGTCACAAGAGTTACATCACCTACCATACCATCAACCTCCACTCAAACCTCAACAAATCCCAACCAAATTTCTACTTCCACACAACCTTCACACATTTTATCTCAATGGATGCAACATGCTCAAGCTCAACCCATCACAATGAACGATTCACTAGTTGATCAGCTTGCAGGCCTAGCAAACATCACCCAATAGCTCCTCACAACTAACATGTCTAATCAAGACTATCAAGAAATTTTTCTATCCTATAAAGAAGATGTTAAAGATCAACAAGCAAAAATTACAGATGAAGCTGAACCAGATGGGAATGTGGATGCATGGTTGTCTAAGGACTTCATTGTAGATATGGATGAGGCCTTGGCTAAATTCAAGGAAGGATATTTCACCATCTTGGGAAGGAATGCCAAGGTCCTCACTCTATAAGAG
The DNA here is from genome assembly GCF_009905375.1 of Apium graveolens. Taxonomy (NCBI): domain Eukaryota; kingdom Viridiplantae; phylum Streptophyta; class Magnoliopsida; order Apiales; family Apiaceae; genus Apium; species Apium graveolens. The sequence continues at coordinate 161,217,098 of NC_133655.1, read as the reverse complement.
GTCTATAATGCCATCACAAAAGTTTATAAAGCACAATTGAAGGCTTTCCACTTTATGGGAAAAGTATTGGAGAAAACTTTAGATGGTCATCAAGGAGTAATCAAGGAGATTTTCAATAAAAGATTTGATGAACTGATGCCAATTCCCTAAATTACATGAAGACAAAGTACATCAGGTTCTTAGACAAGCTCCAAGCTCTCTCTCTCTCTCTCTCTCTCTCTCTCTCTTAATCATGTTGAAGAAAATATCAACAAGCTAAGGTCCTCTTTCATGGCCCTACATGATGTGATCCAAAAGCAAATCACCAACAATAATGACAACAAGGTTAAATTGGATCAATTATACAAGGCTAGATATGAGCCTCCTGCTTTGGTTATGGGGGAGATAAGGATTGCAGTACAAAACTCTCCTGGCACTTCCTTTGCATCTAACTCACAATCTATGCCTTCTACTTCAACAAATCTACAAATTCAAGCTCTTCAAACTCGGGTCTCAGATCTCCAAGATTTAAATGTCTCAATTCAGGATCAAGTATCATAATTTACCTGTCTTGTAAAAAGTCAACAACAGAACATCAAGTCCCTAATAGACTCCCAAAAATACTTGCAGATGCGGACCTTATTGTCACTTGGAGCTATTATGGGTGCCTTGAATTTTCCCCTTCAGGAAACCCCTCAACAAGTAAGGACCCAAATCCCTCAACCTTTTACCATGCTTGTAACTAAGACTAAGGGGGAGATGGAGTCCAAGCTAAAATCCATCCAGGTTTCAAGTAAAAGTGAAGATGATGTTGGTTTGGACAGACTCAAGATGGCAACTGATGGACCTTGCATTGACAAAGAATTTGATGATTTTCAGGAATCCCTGAGAGTCATTCTAAATTTCAACCATTTCTCATACAAGAAGGTTTTGGATAAAAATGTCAATTTCCTGAGGGTGGTGATGATGACTAGGAAAAACTTTAGAGAAAAGAGGATAGTTTTAAATGTCAATGATTTAGGAGTGGACATGTGTATGCATGTGTCTCTTTCTTTTCTTCAATTAAGAAGGGCATCTGAGCTAGATATATTTTTCAACAGAGTTAAAGTGATGATTCCAGAGGACTATCTCCTGCTTAATGAGCTTAAAAGGGTCAAATGGGTGCATTTCCTGAATCCTTCCTACAACCAACCATGAGAGTGGTCTACATTTGTCCTAACTCCAAAAGATGCAAGCATTTTCAAATACCTAAGAAATGTGTCATGGGGAACAAAAATCTGATAATGACCCGGGAGACAGATTTGAAATCAAAGAAGATCAAGACATTTGGAGATGTGGAAATGTTGAAGATTCTTTTCAAGTACTTAAATAATGTTGAAACTTTGCTACCAAGAACTCAGATTAATACAAAAGATGATAACTTGGATGATGATGAGCAGAAGAAAGATAAGCATAAATCTACTTGCTCAAATCCAAGTCAATCCAGCAAAGCAAGTGGTAGTAAGGTAGATGATAAGAAGAAGGATGAAGGCAAGAAGAAGAAACAAGATGAAGGAAAGAAGAAGAAACATGATAGAGGGGATGGGAAGAAGACACAGAAAGCACCGGAAATCCAAATATCAAAAACTCTACCAACCCAAACACAAAAACCTAGCCAAACAAAATCTCAAATTATCCAAACCCCTAAGCCCAGTTACCTATATAAGCCAACTGTAAATTCTCTACTCAAAATCCCTATCACAGCCAGCCAAACCTTACTAAATAAAATTTCTAAAACACCTTCATTCAAACCTCCAACTATAACTCACTTCAACTGTGCAGGAAGAAATCCAAGAAAAATTCAAGCTGAAGCTGGTGCACTTTGGAATTGCTTTAATCAGGATGACTTTCTACCAATCTCAGAAAGCATATCAGACGATGACTATAATAAACGGCTAGCTAAAGAAATATTCAAAATATGTGTTATTTCTTTAGTAGAAGTCACTTCAAAGATGGCACTTTCATTTTGTTGAACAAAGAAGTTATTGAGAGTTACTCAACTGCAGAACTAGAGAGAGTTATTGGTTTGATGAATGCAAGGGACTCCTTTACAAGGATGAGGAAGGTTGTGTTGGGTGAGAGGTTGAGAGAGAGAAATATAAGGAATTCAAGAGAAAAGGATGAAAGGGAGGAAAGTGAAAGAAAATATGCTAAGGAGATTGAAATATTTGAGCAAAGGTAGAATGAATTGAAGGCAAGGGTGTCTGCAAATGGTGTATTTCTGCATATAAAAACTCAAAGATTATCAAGGTTGTGGCGCCCTCCAAACCCGGGTCAGATGCTTGGGGTCCACACACACATATACATACCTTATTTATAACCTGCTTATAACAATAATAAAGATAACAATAATATGCACTGACCCTATTTACCAACTACCACGGATCGCAACAGGCTAAAGTATGCACACAAGCCACACATCTACTTATATTACATACCGTTCAAATCCCAATCATTCAAACTCAAACTGAGTATTAAACTTTATTACAAACTTTTACAGACTTAAATTATTCCAAAAGAAGCCTACTAGCTCAGCTTTCTCAACCTGAACCCCTAGCTCTCGCGCTGGACTGGGGATCCTCGTTACCAATTGGTTCCTTTTTAGCTGGAAATAATGTTATTCCCAGTGGACTAACAATGAGATTTACAGAAGGGGGGTTGAATGTAAATCTCAAAACTTTTTCAAGTTTTGAGCAGTTTCTAAGGCTAAGTGTTTGAGTGATCAAATGTGTTTGAATTGCTTGAAGCTGATGCAGACAGATATATATTCAAACACAAATGTAATGAACACAAAGAACTTTAAAAAAACTTTTCTGGTGGATTTGTTGTTCCACCAGAGATGTGTTATTTCAGAAAATCTGTGATTCAAAGAATTAAATCACAGCTGCTTCCTAGTACAAACTAGATGATTTTCTCTTTTGATATTTCTAAACAGCTCAAGGAAAATTCATATCTAATTACTAGCTGCTACTTGGTTTATATATCACCAAGTTTACAAGTGAAGACAAACTGTAAAATACAATTGAAAAGATTCTTCACATGTTTCTTCTTCATTTCTCTATCCAATGCAATCTAGAGTAATCTGTAAATCTTTGAATACTTCCTTGTTTGTATCAGAATGGAAATGCTGCATTTTCTTGATTCCTTCTAGAGGCTTCCACATTCCAGTATGTCTCTGTCAATCCATGTGCCTCTGTCAGCTTGTGAATTGTCACTATCAACTGCTAATGAACTAAGCATCCGTTGAAGCTTTCATCCGTTGATGCCTTATCCGTTGAGGCTTTATCCGTTGAAGCTTTATCCGTTGATGCATTATCAGTTGAAGTCTTTATCCGTTGAAGCACTTATCCATTGATGGATATTATCCGTTGAAGCATTTATCCGTTGATGGATATTATCCGTTGAAGCATTGTTTCTTATCCGTTGAAGGTCTTCAATATCCGTTGACACTTCTTCACTTATACAAAATTACAAGGCATGAAATATTTACAATTAGCCCTCCTATTTGTACATCCATTAGTAGTCAACATGACTGATTATTTCCTAACAACATCTAAGAATTACAGCTTGATACCAGAGAGTGAAATGTGCTACAATACTAAACTTATTGCTAAGTAAAGCTACTCCTTCAACGGATAGCCAAGATGGTCTTATCCGTTGAGGCTACAAACACTAGATTTCTACTTAAGTGTTTTGCTTAACTTATCATCAAACTAATACACATATTCCTAACAATCTCCCCCTATTTATGTCTACTAGAACTGTAGGCATAAATTTGGGTTTTGCTTGATGATAACAAAACACTTAACAAATATATAAACTGTAACAAAGTAGAAATTCAAAAGTGCTACAAAAATGTATATGCTGAGATGGAATTGAAGAATTACATTGTTTCCAAGGGTGCTCCTTTAGCCTGAGCAAATTACTTTCTTTTCCTTTGATCCCTGGTTTTCTTTCCTAGCCTCCTGTCATTCTCCTCTATTTGAAGTTGAAGTTGTCTGTAGAATTCAGCTTCATCTTCTTCGTTGATATCTAACTTAGATTGCATATCCTTGAGAGTTTCATTACTGGCAATCTTTAGCTGATCTTCAATTCTGAAAAATCTTCTGACTCCTTTGTTGTCTCTGAACTCCATCAACCAATGAGGTGATTTGTGAATTGTAATTCCTCTTTCTTGAATGAGTAAAGTTCTAGGCAAGGCATTTGGCTCCCTCCAAGTTTTCCTTATGTTGGCAATCTTGTTGAGAATCTCAGTCTTGGCAGTCCTGGTAAAGCCAGAATCCCTCTGTATGGTTGAGTAGACTCTAATCAAGGTAGAGTAGCCTTCATTCAGAATTCTGTGAAGAGGCCATGTTCTTTTCCCAGCTCCTTTGTATTTGAACACTAGTCTCTCAGGTAGCTGTCTGTAGGCAGCTATTCCCCTTACATCCTCCAGCTCATCCAGATAGAGTTCAATGTTTGAAAATTCTTTTATGTCACAGATGTGAACATAATCATCTTTAGAGGTTTGAGGTTTAGGCTTAGGCTTCTGTGTGAATTTGATTGAGGCTTTAGAGGGTGTTGATTTGATTCTTCTTTTCTGCTTCTTTGATGGTGGAGAAGAGGTTAGGAAGGTGGGCAATTTGATGGTGTCCCAATCAATTGGTTCCTCCTTGGGAATGATTGTTTCACCATGAATATTCATGAAGGGGTCAGGTACAATTGGTTCAGGAATAGAGGGTAGTGGTTTGGATATTGATTGGGTTTCTTCAGTCTTATCTACCTTCTTTCTCTTTGCATTGACCTTCTTTCTTTTCCCTTTCTGCCATTCTTCCTTACTTCTTTCCTCCATCTCAGTACCAACCATGTCCCCCATAGCTTCATCTTCACCTTTGTCTTTAATTTCTTTTTGTTCCTCAGCCTGACTTGACTTTAGCTATTTTTCAAGCCTTGCTTGTGCTCTTTTGTCAGCCTTTAGCTGTTTGGCTTCTTCCTTCAACCTTTCGGTTTCTTCCCTCTTGGCTATTGAGAATTTGGGATGTCCTTGCATCACACATATGCTCTTTCCCTCTCTAAAGATAATAGCCATGTTTCTCCTTACAGCCTCATCCATGGCCTCTTTGAGATATGCAATACTTCTACCTAAAAGCTTGTCCTCATCAGCTTTTGGAAGAGGAAAATCCACCTCTTTTAGAGGATTCTTTGTAGAGTCCTTATTGGATCTGTTGTTGGGCTTGAGAACCATAGGTTGCAGATCTTTGGAAGAAGTTTCTCCATCCTTATGCCTCCCTACTGGCTTGAGTTCCATAATAATTGATTCCACTTTTGTGCTATACTTCACAGATTGTGATTGAGAAGTTGTAGAACCAAATATTAGTTGCATCTTTTCATCAATCTTCTTCCTTTGCTCTTTGACTTGCAATTCAGCTGCTGCTATCTGGATTAGATCAATTCCATCTAGCTTTCCTTTGACTTGAATAGTTGGAGAAGTTGTGATGACAGGAACTAGCACTTGAGAAATCTGAACTGTTGTAGATGGCTCTCCTTCCCCTTCCCTTTTATTCTCCCCCTTTTTGTTATCATCAAGGGTAGGGGTCAAGCCTTGTGCTTGTGCCAGCTGCATGAGTAGATTTGTTTGAGTTTGTTGATTCTGAAGAATGGTGACCATAGAGTCTTCAATGATTTGAACCCTATCTTCCAATCTGGCCAGCCTCTTGTCAGCATCAGATGCTTTCCTCAGTCTCCCCAACAAATCTTGCATAGTACCATAGGGTATAAGTGAATCCAATTTCTCAGCATTGTAGGATTTCAGATCAGCAATGTCCAGCTTGAGCTCATCCACACTTAGATTTTGCTGGTAATGCTGCAACTGCAAGAGATGCAGAGAGTCCAGATGAGCTTGAAGAATTGCCTTGGTACCAGCATCCTGAGTCTCCTGAAGGGCCTGCTGAATTGTCATGACTTGTCTGACCAAAGTGACACCAAACTCTCCTCGTGTTGATGGTTTTGCCCATGCCCATGCAGGAAGATCAGGAACAGAACTTGGGCCTGCTACTCCCCCTAAGTTCATGCTCTTATTCAAAGAATTAGAGTCATCATCATTAGAATTTACTCCAAATTCTTCAGATGGCTCACCATCTTGAGAAGGCAGCCTGTTGACAGCAGCTTTGTCTCTGAGAAGAGATTCTGAGGTGTGTACAATATGTAGTGTGTAACGACCGAGGAATTACGCTTGTATTATATTATAATAATAATAAATTATGTGTATTATTATGTGATTAAATGTGTTAAGTCGTTGAACCCTGACTGCTATGTGTTATGTGTTGGTTGTTTTGATCCAAACGTGTTTTGGATATTTATTGAACGTTTTATCGTCAGTTATATATATTATATTAAAACCTGTACAGCTCAAAACTATGTTTTAAAAGCCCGTATTTCAAACAAAATCATTGGCCCTATTTTGCCAAAAATGCCCTATACCGTATCGCTATTCTGAACCCCTAGACGTTTTACAAATTGACCTTTTTCGCGAAAAACGACTTTTCCGGACCCCTTCGGGTACCAAAAAACCCACAAAAATCACATTTTTATTTTTATATGATTATAAAATTATCATATATCATTTTTCTTTGTATTTTTGTATTTTTCACAATTTTTGGGAATTTTTAGTATTTATTTTGTATTTATTGGATATTTAAAAATTCAATAGTAATACCCAAAAATTATAAAAATTGGGGCCAAATATTTTTAATAGGAGTGTAATTAGACCCTTAATTTTATTTAGGGGTATTATTTTACATAGTATAAATATATGATTTTTCAGTAATTATCTATTAATTAATTATAAAAAAAATCAGAAAATAATTCAGAAAATTCAGAAAGGGGGATTAGGGTTCTTGAAGTTCCTGGAATTAAAGCTAAGTTTGATAGTGATTCTGGCATCCAAATCAGTCGTGTGAGTACTCGTTTTGAAGCTTATGATCTGTAGTTTCTGATTATGCAAATATTTTTGTTGTCTGATTTCTTGATTTTTGATTCGTATTTTCGGTTTTAATTCTTGAATTCGGGTTTTGATTTCTAGTTATTGTTTGATGTTATGGTTGTTAGAAACGTTTAGATCGTCATTTTTCCTGTCGATTGGTACCGGGTTTGCTGAGTTTCGTGTTGAGTTCGTGGTCGCCGGAAAACGCCGTCAACGGCGGCTGTGTTTCGGTTTCTGGGTTGGTGGTCGACGAGGTCGAAGGAGAAAGGTGGGGGGACGTCGTCTATGTTGCTGTGCCTCAGAAACGCAGAAGAATCGAACTGAAATCACTCGATTTGACTGTGTTTTGGTTCGCCGGAGTTTTCGCCGCCGGTGCCGAGTTCAGGCAGCCGGCCGGCGTGTTCATGTTCAACCCGGCGTCGACCCGGTTTCCAACCCGGTTTCGACCCGGGTTTGATCCTAAAAGTCCAACCCCTGTTCCTGTTTTTGTGTTTCTGATTAAATTAATAATTTATTTATATTTTAGTAATTAAAAATCAGTTTTAATAATTCTAATAATTAATTAAAAATTAGTTTTAAATTCTGAAAAATAGTATTATTAATTTCTAAATTATTTTATTAATTTACAAATTCTAATTTAATTATTTAATTATTTAATTATTTATCTAATTATTTATTAGTTATCTAATTAATTAATAATTGGGTAATTAATTAATAATTAGGTAATTAATTAATAAATAAGAATTAGAAATAATTAAGTGATATGATTAATAATCTAATAATTAGTTAATAATGCGAATAGTAATTCGATAATTAGAATTATTATTCGACCGATAATTGTTCGAAGAATATCGTAATAATTATTCGTATCTAATAATTAAATATAGATAATCAAGTGATTAATTAATCGTATAGGTATAGTAATAATAGCGATTCGATAGTTATTCGAGAATTGCGAGTAGCTCGTAGTTATACGAATGATTAATCGTTAAGTGATTTATAATTCGAGTAATTTGTAGTTATTCGATAAATAGCTTATCGGTTAATTAAGTTGATTGATTATTTGTAAATAATCGATCTAATCGAATAAATATCGATAAGTTATAAATATTATAATAAATTGTGATTAATCCTGATAATTAGAGATTTATTATTTTAGATTATTAAATAAGCAATTATTAATTATTTATTAGTTATTTATTTATTCAATATTTAAAAAGTGATTAATTATTTCGATAATTAATCACATAATTTTCAATAAATCGTAACTTCTTAATTTTAACTCCAAAAATTATAAAAAAATTATTTTTGACTTTGATTTTTCTTAAATAATTATGTAAAAAAAATTATTTTAGGATTTAAAAGGTTGTAATAATTATTTATATTGAATAATAAATTAAATCATCCGTATTTACTTCATAACAATTCAACCGTTAGTCCGATTTGAGTGAAACGAAGACCTCTAGACTCAGAAAAATGAGACGAATCCAATAAAAATGGTTGTAAGTTATAATTTCTTCTGAAAAAGGGTGGTTTGGTGATAATTGATAGTTCGTAGGTCCTAGTAGGGATATAATTGAGCCGAATAAATCCCGAAAAAAATTATAATAAAATCAGATACGACTAGTAATGCAGGTATAAGCCCAAAATTGATTCTAAAAATAATTATAAATTTAGAAATTAATTATGTGCTTTACGTGCTACGTGCTTTATGTGATTATGTGAATAGATGTGCTGTATAAATGTATGTATATATATATATATGCGAGTCAGATAGAAACGCATGGGTAGACTGATAAGGTTGCGTGATATCAATTCAAGATACACGTATGTAGTAAATTATCTAAACACCTATCTTTCCATGATTTGTTCAGTGTTAGCAAGGCAGAGCAAGCTAGGGTCAGAAGGCAGTGAGTTAAACCAGGTTAAGTACGCGCAAGGCAAGTTTTTCCCCTATTCTAAATTCAGAATAGTGATTTATATTTCCTTTCTATCGTATCGATTCTCTTTGATAATCATTGTTCATATACACTGTTACCTACTTATTATCACTTGTTCCATTTCATTTCAATTCTTGATTTACCCAATTTATTGAATTCCCTGTTCATATTTCAATTCTTTTACCCTACATATATTCTGGTATATCCTGGTGTTGGGATATATCAATAGCATACCGATTGTTCCGGATGCTCAGCCTTGGACTGGATGGTTACTATAAAGGCTGGGTTTTTCCCAGACCATTAATGAATAGGCCATAGTTGCCTGAGTACTCCTTATGTTGGTTGGGTCTATGCAGTTGGGTATAGATCCGCACTATATTCTGACTGATCAGCAGATTATAGTGCATATGTTGGTTCTTGTTTCCAGTCTTGTTCATTTGGCACTCGCCATCATTGGCAAATTATTATCATATACAGATACAGATGATTGTTCAAACCAGCAGCTTATTGGTTCATTTATTTCTCTCTCTTTATAATATATATATATATATTATTGCAGGCTTGTTGAGCAATTTTGGCTCATCCCTTTTTATTGTCACTCCTATTGTTTTACAGTTAAAGTAGAGAATGAAACCCATCAGGACCCGCATAGTCAAGAAGCGAGTCAAGCAGCGGGACCCTCTTATACCAAGAGTGTTCCTTCCTATTCCCGAAGAGAGTTTTGAATTGCCAGATCAGGTGTAGCAGGATAAGTAGTAATGTTGGGTTGAATAAAAGTTTTGTGTAGTTTGAATAAAAGATTGCGTAGTGAAACTGTAGATAGAATAAAGTTTTGTAATAAAGAGAGTTCTTGAGACAGGTTTTATTTAGTTGGGTTTGTAATAAAGTGTAGTGCATGATTCTTGTTTCCAAACTCAAACCTTAAAAGATCCTGAGTAGTGATAGTTCGGGGTAATTATTATATTTATATTCCGCTTGTGCAGGTATAGTTGGTAATTGTTGTTAATAATGCCCCAAATCTATACCCCGAATTTGGAGGGTGTTATAGTTGGCATCAGAGCTTAGGATTGACCTTGGAAAACAAGAATGTTAGGGTTAAGATAAGATAGGAAAATAAGATAGGATGAGAGTAAGAGTGTTAGGACTGTTTGTCTATGTGATTAGAAGTTATGAGTTATAGAATTGTGATTTGATTGTTTTTGTGTTATTATTTTTATGTATATTAGATGGCTTCTTTATCATCATCTACGGAGAGGACCGAGACAGATCCAGTGGATGCACAGGTAGTAGCCCCAGTGTCAGGGCAGATCTTACCTCCATTGCCACCTGAGCCAGCACCAGAGATACCACTTCCCCCGGAGGTACCAGGTTTTGCAGATTATTTTCCATACGTTGAGCCAGAAATACCAGATATTCCACCATTAGAGTTTCCAATGTTTGATATTCCTGATATGGTTGATCTTCCGCAGTGGGAGGATGTAGAGCCTCAGATTCATATGCCACCAGTCGAGATTCCAGAGATGCCACCGATGGAGCCAGAGGCAGAGCCGCCCGTGTATGCGCCTATGGAGCAGCCTGTCTTATTTCCTGCCCCATTAGCTATTTATGCACCTGTTCCAGGAGTTTATCAGTTTCCTCAGCCAGAGTTTATGGATGAGATCGTGGTGGATGGACCATTACCTTCTCGAGGTTCCAGCACTGATCTTCATGAGCATCATACCGTGACTTACCAGCACTTTCAGGCAGAGAGGGAGGAGAGGATTAGATGGCAGAACCAGTGTAGGGAGATCCTTGGGTTGTATGAGACACAGACGGATGGTCCTGTCAGAGCATTACGACCGAATTATATACTGAGAGAGAGACTACATCATATTCACCGGGTTAGTTCGCAGCAGCTTACTGATTTGAGACAACAGGATCTTAGTGCGGAGACAGCATATCGCAGAGCATTGGGACTTACCGAGGCAGTGCTAGAGGCAGTGCAGGAGGAGTTGAGCCACGTACCACCAGGATTTTGAGACCAGTAGATCGATGAGTGTTGTATTATGTATATTTTGTAGATAGAGGCAGTATAGTATTGTATGAGTGTAGCTACTGACTCTGACTGATAGTAGTAGCAGTACGACTGTTATATCATAGGGTTTTGTATCAAGCATTGACACCTGTAGCTGGTGTTCTACCTATATATATATATGAGATAATCTTTTGCACGTTTTCTTTATTTTATTTCCAGTCATTTAAGCATTTACATTTATTTCAGTACCATTGCATATTTACAAATGTAGTTTTATTCACGATCATGTTGAAAAAAAAAAATTAATTAAATTTAAAACATATCATACTGTTTTATCTATTCAGTTATTTAATAAGTTATTTTATTTCTCGAATCGACTGTTTTAATATATGTTTAATATACTGTTATTAAATAAGATCCATTATTTATTTACCAGAAAAATGGCACCTAAGAGAAAAGCGCAGCCCGACTCATCGAATGGAAACACCGAGGGCCAAAACAATAATAAACAGATGGATCAGATGTTTAATCTCATGCAACAGCAGATGTTGATGATGCAACAACAAATGCAGCAGCAGCAACAGCAGTTCCAGCAACAGATGTTACAGCAAGTCGCTCATCCAGGACATCAAATACCACCAGCAGCACCTACGACTACTTTCAAGCAATTTCAGTCGGTGAAGCCACCGGAATTTATGGGTTCCACAGATCCTACAAAAGCGAGAGCTTGGCTGAAAGAGATGGAAAAGGCTTTTTCGTTGGTAAAGGTTGAGGAAGAGCAGAAGACAGATTTCGCTAGCTATTTTCTAAAAGGCGAAGCTAATTACTGGTGGGAATCAAAGAAAGCTTTGGAAGAAGGTGTGGTGACCTGGAACAGATTCACTGATCTTTTCTTGGAGAAATATTTTCCTCGTTTTATGAAGAACCAGATGGAGATCAAGTTCCTGGAGCTGAAACAAGACAACTTATCGGTTGCGGATTATGAAACCAAGTTTACTGAATTGGCAAGGTTTGTTCCAGAGCAGGTGGATACGGACGAGAAGCGGGCCAAGAGATTTCAGCAAGGACTGAAACCATGGATTCGTAGCAGGGTAGCTGTGTTTGAATTGACAACTTATATGGCTGTTGTTCAGAAGGCTATGATTATTGAAGGAGAAAGCGAAGCAGCTCAGAAAGAGAAAGGACCAGGGAATTTTCAGAATCGTTTCAACAAAAGGCCGGGATTTCAAGCTCGGGGAAAAGTAAATTTCAAAAGGCCAGAGCAGAACAATCAGAGGATGGGAAATCGACTTCCAGCCCCAATTCAGCAGAGACTTATCCGACCGCTTATACCTGATTGCAGAACGTGTGGTAGAAAGCATACAGGAGTTTGCAACAAGCTAAATGTTACGTGTTTCAAGTGCAAGCAAAGGGGACACTATTCTGGAGAATGTCCAATGGGAAAGGCAGAAGTTACTTGTTTCCAATGTGGGAGAAAAGGACATATCGCCAAAGACTGCAGAGGAATTGTAATGGCTACCAGTATTCCAAGAATTTTAGCATTACCTCCACCTCCACTACCACAGCAAAATCAGCCCAGAGCAAGGACTTTCAACATGTCAATGAAGGAAGCGGTACAGAGTCCGAATGTGGTTGCAGGTACACTCCCTGTAAATTCCGTAAATGCTTTGGTATTGATTGATTCAGGAGCTACTAGATCTTTTATTTCTGAAGCTTTTATCTCTAAGATAGATTGTGAGATTCAGTGGTTGGATGAAGTCTTAGTCATAAAATTAGCGAATAATGATCAGGTTGCAGTAGATCGAGTATGTCCGAGCTGTGATATTGAGATAGGGAGATGTTATTTTTCAGTTGATTTGATACCTTTTAGGTTAGGGGAGTTTGATATTATTTTAGGAATGGATTGGCTGTCTAGTAATAATGCTCAAATTGACTGTGCGAATAAGAGAGTGAAATTGCAAACTGAAGAAAATGAAACGGTAATATTTAAAGGTGAGAAACAAAAGCAGAAATTCCTATCAATAATGCAGACGAGAAGATTGCTACGTCAAGGATGTCAAGCTTATTTAGCCTATGTACGGGATGTTGATAAGGGAGATTTGAAGATTGAAGATATTCCTGTAGTTTGTGAATTTCTTGATGTTTTTCCGGACGAATTACCAGGACTTCCACCAGATCGAGAAATCGAGTTCACTATTGACTTGACGCCAGGGACTGAACCAATTTCGAAAACTCCATATCGAATGGCACCTGTTGAAATGAGGGAATTAGCAAAGCAGTTGCAAGAACTTCTTGACAAAGGAATTATAAGGCCAAGTGTATCCCCATGGGGTGCGCCAGTATTGTTCATGAAAAAGAAGGATGGTAGTATGTGACTGTGTATTGATTATCGTGAGCTGAACAAGTTAACTATCAAGAATAAATATCCTTTACCTCGCATTGATGATTTATTTGATCAACTAAAAGGAGCAGCATGGTTTTCGAAAATCGACTTACGATCAGGCTATCATCAGTTAAAGATCAAGGCCGAAGATATTCCAAAGACAGCGTTTAGAACAAGGTACGGACACTATGAATTTCTTGTAATGGCTTTTGGATTGACAAATGCACCTGCAGCGTTTATGGATTTGATGAATCGAATATTCAAGAAGTATTTGGATAAGTTTATCATTATATTTATTGATGACATCTTGATCTATTCAAAGACGGAAGAAGAGCATGCAGCGCATTTAAGAACGACATTGGAGATATTACGGAAGGAGCAGCTTTATGTAAAATTTTCCAAATGCGAATTTTGGTTGAAATAAGTGCAGTTTCTAGGGCACATCATCAGCAGAGAAGGCATTCAAGTTGATCCAACAAAGATTGAAGCTGTGTTGAATTGGGAAAGACCAAAGACGCCGACAGAGGTTCGAAGTTTCTTAGGTTTGGCAGGATATTATCGAAGATTTGTTAAAGATTTTGCGAAAATAGCAACACCGCTGACCAAGTTAACTCGACAAAGTGAAAAGTTCGAATGGAATAGTAAGTGTGAAGAAAGTTTTCAAGAGTTGAAGAATCGGTTGGTGACGGCACCAGTATTAGTACTGCCAGACGAGCAAGGAAATTTTGTTATTTACAGTGACGCTTCATATCGTGGTTTAGGATGTGTGTTGATGCAACATGGTAACGTCATTGCATATACGTCGAGACAACTTAAACCTCATGAGCAGAAATATCCTACGCATGATTTGGAATTGGCAGCAATTGTATTTGCATTGAAGCTGTGGAGACATTATCTGTACGGTGAAAAATGTGAAATCTACACGGATCATAAAAGTCTGAAGTATATCTTCACGCAAAAGGAACTAAACATGCGACAACGTCGATGGCTGGAATTGATTAAAGATTACGATGTTACAATCAGTTATCATCCAGGAAAAGCAAATGTTGTAGCAGATGCGCTAAGCAGAAAAGAAAGATTGAATCGGTTAACTTCATGCGAAGAATTGGCCAAAGAATTCAACAAATTGGAAATCGAAATTCGTATTCCCAATGAATCTGCAGAAACTATCTACGCTATGACTTTCCAACCAGAATTGCTGGAAAAGATTCGCCGTTGTCAAGAAGAAGTGATGAGTCAAGACGACAACTTAACAGGAGAAGAGATTACAACTCAGAAAGATAATGAAGGAATTTTACGTTTTGCGTCAAGAATCTGGATCCCTAACGTGGCAGAATTAAAAGAAGAAATTATGCGAGATGCGCACAATTCGAAGTATTCCATTCATCCAGGAAGCACGAAAATGTATCGCGATTTGAAGGAAAACTTTTGGTGGCCGAATATGAAGAAGGAGATAGCAGAATGGGTGAGTAAATGCTACACATGCCAGCGAGTTAAAGCAGAACACCAACGTCCGAGTGGGTTATTGCAACCATTAGACATTCCAGAATGGAAATGGGAACATCTAGCGATGGATTTTGTGGTAGGACTACCGAGGACTAGGGCAAATCATGATGCGATATGGGTAATCATTGACAGACTTACGAAGTCGGCACATTTTCTACCAATTAATGAAAGATTTTCGCTCGACAAATTAGTGCACATGTATCTCAAAGAAATTGTGATGCGTCATGGAGTACCAGTATCAATTGTATCGGATCGAGATCCTCGTTTCAATTCAAGATTTTGGAGACAATTCCAAGAATGTCTAGGAACGAAGTTGAATATGAGTACAGCTTATCATCCGCAAACTGACGGCCAAAGTGAAAGGACAATTCAAACGATTGAAGACATGCTACGAGTTTGTGCGATCGATTTTGAAGGCAGTTGGGATGAACATTTACCCCTAGTGGAATTTTCTTATAATAATAGCTATCACGCCAGTATTGGAATGCCACCGTATGAAGCATTATATGGGAGGAAATGCAGATCACCCGTGCATTGGGATGAAGTTGGAGAACGCAAGATTTTGGGTCCAGAATTAATTCAGCAGACAAAAGAAAAGATTAATCTTATTCGAAAACGAATCGAGGCAGCACAAAACAGACAAAGCAGATATGCAAACCAAGCCAGGAAGGATATGGACTATCAGGAAGGAGAACACGTATTGCTCAAAATATCGCCATGGAAAGGATTGACCAGATTTGGCAATAAAGGGAAATTGAGGCCACGATACGTTGGACCATTTGAGATTTTGAAGAAAATTGGGAAGGTTGCGTACGAGTTAGCTCTACCACCCCATATGCAGCACATTCACAATGTATTTCATGTATTTATGCTTAAGAGGTATAATCCTGATACAAGGCATGTAATAGAGTATGAACCAGTAGAACTTCAGGCAGATTTGTCCTATGTAGAACTGCCAATAAGAATTCTAGATAGGCAAGAGAGGGTATTAAGAAATAAGTCTGTATCATTAGTGAGAGTTTTATGGAGAAACCCAGTGATTGAAGAATCAACCTGGGAGCTTGAAAGTGAAATGCTAGAAAAGTATCCTCAGTTATTTGTATAATTAGATTCTGAGGACAGAATCTTGTTAAGGGGGGGAGAATGTAACGACCGAGGAATTACGCTTGTATTATATTATAATAATAATAAATTATGTGTATTATTATGTGATTAAATGTGTTAAGTCATTGAACCCTGACTGCTATGTGTTATGTGTTGGTTGTTTTGATCCAAACGTGTTTTGGATATTTATTGAACGTTTTATCGTCAGTTATATATATTATATTAAAACCTGTACAGCTCAAAACTATGTTTTAAAAGCCCGTATTTCAAACAAAATCATTGGCCCTATTTTGCCAAAAATGCCCTATACCGTATCGCTATTCTGAACCCCTAGACGTTTTACAAATTGACCTTTTTCGCGAAAAACGACTTTTCCGGACCCCTTCGGGTACCAAAAACCCCACAAAAATCACATTTTTATTTTTATATGATTATAAAATTATCATATATCATTTTTCTTTGTATTTTTGTATTTTTCACAATTTTTGGGAATTTTTAGTATTTATTTTGTATTTATTGGATATTTAAAAATTCAATAGTAATACCCAAAAATTATAAAAATTGGGGCCAAATATTTTTAATAGGAGTGTAATTAGACCCTTAATTTTATTTAGGGGTATTATTTTACATAGTATAAATATCTGATTTTTCAGTAATTATCTATTAATTAATTATAAAAAAAATCAGAAAATAATTCAGAAAATTCAGAAAGGGGGATTAGGGTTCTTGAAGTTCCTGGAATTAAAGCTAAGTTTGATAGTGATTCTGGCATCCAAATCAGTCGTGTGAGTACTCGTTTTGAAGCTTATGATCTGTAGTTTCTGATTATGCAAATGTTTTTGTTGTCTGATTTCTTGATTTTTGATTCGTATTTTCGGTTTTAATTCTTGAATTCGGGTTTTGATTTCTAGTTATTGTTTGATGTTATGGTTGTTAGAAACGTTTAGATCGTCATTTTTCCTGTCGATTGGTACCGGGTTTGCTGAGTTTCGTGTTGAGTTCGTGGTCGCCGGAAAACGCCGTCAACGGCGGCTGTGTTTCGGTTTCTGGGTTGGTGGTCGACGAGGTCGAAGGAGAAAGGTGGGGGGACGTCGTCTATGTTGCTGTGCCTCAGAAACGCAGAAGAATCGAACTGAAATCACTCGATTTGACTGTGTTTTGGTTCGCCGGAGTTTTCGCCGCCGGTGCCGAGTTCAGGCAGCCGGCCGGCGTGTTCATGTTCAACCCGGCGTCGACCCGGTTTCCAACCCGGTTTCGACCCGGGTTTGATCCTAAAAGTCCAACCCCTGTTCCTGTTTTTGTGTTTCTGATTAAATTAATAATTTATTTATATTTTAGTAATTAAAAATCAGTTTTAATAATTCTAATAATTAATTAAAAATTAGTTTTAAATTCTGAAAAATAGTATTATTAATTTCTAAATTATTTTATTAATTTACAAATTCTAATTTAATTATTTAATTATTTAATTATTTATCTAATTATTTATTAGTTATCTAATTAATTAATAATTGGGTAATTAATTAATAATTAGGTAATTAATTAATAAATAAGAATTAGAAATAATTAAGTGATATGATTAATAATCTAATAATTAGTTAATAATGCGAATAGTAATTCGATAATTAGAATTATTATTCGACGGATAATTGTTCGAAGAATATCGTAATAATTATTCGTATCTAATAATTAAATATAGATAATCAAGTGATTAATTAATCGTATAGGTATAGTAATAATAGCGATTCGATAGTTATTCGAGAATTGCGAGTAGCTCGTAGTTATACGAATGATTAATCGTTAAGTGATTTATAATTCGAGTAATTTGTAGTTATTCGATAAATAGCGTATCGGTTAATTAAGTTGATTGATTATTTGTAAATAATCGATCTAATCGAATAAATATCGATAAGTTATAAATATTATAATAAATTGTGATTAATCCTGATAATTAGAGATTTATTATTTTAGATTATTAAATAAGCAATTATTAATTATTTATTAGTTATTTATTTATTCAATATTTAAAAAGTGATTAATTATTTCGATAATTAATCACATAATTTTCAATAAATCGTAACTTCTTCATTTTAACTCCAAAAATTATAAAAAAATTATTTTTGACTTTGATTTTTCTTAAATAATTATGTAAAAAAAATTATTTTAGGATTTAAAAGGTTGTAATAATTATTTATATTAAATAATAAATTAAATCATCTGTATTTACTTCATAACAATTCAACCGTTAGTCCGATTTGAGTGAAACGAAGACCTCTAGACTCAGAAAAATGAGACGAATCCAATAAAAATGGTTGTAAGTTATAATTTCTTCTGAAAAAGAGTGGTTTGGTGATAATTGATAGTCGTAGGTCCTAGTAGGGATATAATTGAGCCGAATAAATCCCGAAAAAAATTATAATAAAATCAGATACGACTAGTAATGCAGGTATAAGCCCATAATTGATTCTAAAAATAATTATAAATTTAGAAATTAATTATGTGCTTTACGTGCTACGTGCTTTATGTGATTATGTGAATAGATGTGCTGTATAAATGTATGTATATATATATATATGCGAGTCAGATAGAAACGCATGGGTAGACTGATAAGGTTGCGTGATATCAATTCAAGATACACGTATGTAGTAAATTATCTAAACACCTATCTTTCCATGATTTGTTCAGTGTTAGCAAGGCAGAGCAAGCTAGGGTCAGAAGGCAGTGAGTTAAACCAGGTTAAGTACGCGCAAGGCAAGTTTTTCCCCTATTCTAAATTCAGAATAGTGATTTATATTTCCTTTCTATCGTATCGATTCTCTTTGATAATCATTGTTCGTATACACTGTTACCTACTTATTATCACTTGTTCCATTTCATTTCAATTCTTGATTTACCCAATTTATTGAATTCCCTGTTCATATTTCAATTCTTTTACCCTACATATATTCTGGTATATCCTGGTGTTGGGATATATCAATAGCATACCGATTGTTCCGGATGCTCAGCCTTGGACTGGATGGTTACTATAAAGGCTGGGTTTTTCCCAGACCATTAATGAATAGGCCATAGTTGCCTGAGTACTCCTTATGTTGGTTGGGTCTATGCAGTTGGGTATAGATCCGCACTATATTCTGACTGATCAGCAGATTATAGTGCATATGTTGGTTCTTGTTTCCAGTCTTGTTCATTTGGCACTCGCCATCATTGGCAAATTATTATCATATACAGATACAGATGATTGTTCAAACCAGCAGCTTATTGGTTCATTTATTTCTCTCTCTTTATAATATATATATATATATTGTTGCAGGCTTGTTGAGCAATTTTGGCTCATCCCTTTTTATTGTCACTCCTATTGTTTTACAGTTAAAGTAGAGAATGAAACCCATCAGGACCCGCATAGTCAAGAAGCGAGTCAAGCAGCGGGACCCTCTTATACCAAGAGTGTTCCTTCCTATTCCCGAAGAGAGTTTTATATTTCCAGATCAGGTGTAGCAGGATAAGTAGTAATGTTGGGTTGAATAAAAGTTTTGTGTAGTTTGAATAAAAGATTGCGTAGTGAAACTGTAGATAGAATAAAGTTTTGTAATAAAGAGAGTTCTTGAGACAGGTTTTATTTAGTTGGGTTTGTAATAAAGTGTAGTGCATGATTCTTGTTTCCAAACTCAAACCTTAAAAGATCCTGAGTAGTGATAGTTCGGGGTAATTATTATATTTATATTCCGCTTGTGCAGGTATAGTTGGTAATTGTTGTTAATAATGCCCCAAATCTATACCCCGGATTTGGAGGGTGTTATATAGTGTCTGTTCTGCCTCCACATTGCCCTGTGCAGCCAATAATTGATAGGCTGAAACAGGGTGAGTAAAAGTGTCAGCATCAAAGGAAATGTTATCAATGACAGCTTTATAATGTTGCTGAAATTGTCTTTCCTTATCTGCATCATCCACTTTCATTAACTCACTAGCAATGGCTGGATCCACCCTTATAGCTTCTGTACCTGCCTTTCTCTCAATTTCTCTCTGTTCTTGCATCAGGGGCTCCCCCTGGCTCACACACACCCTCACACCCTCACCTTCACCTTCTAAGGTGGCACTCCTCTCACTCACTTTTGCCATGCTGGAAGAAATAGCATGCATTTGGTGACTCTCAACCTCTTCTTTTGCCTGGGAGCAACCCAGCCTCTCACTCAAAAGATCACTCCCTTCCCTCAAACCTAAAAGTGATTGTACAGTTGCCATGTCCTCTACAGTTGGAATTGTTTCTGTTAAGTGTGTAGAGACCATCAACGGATAGGGAGTATCCGTTGAAGTAGAAACTGATGGTATCAACGGATAACTGTTGTTAAGCTTATCCGTTGAAGAACAACCACTTGTCAACGGATGAGAGATATCCGTTGAGGAAGGAAAAGATGTAGATATAGAAAGTGACATAATTGTTGAATCTGTGTGGATTGATTTTAAGTGAGGTAACACAGATTCTTCAACTACATCTGAAAGAATTGGCTGATGATCCAACAAATCATCTAAAAGATGGTGATTATCAGGTTTTGAGTGGGGCTCCTCCCTGAGTTTTAATGAGGGAGAATCAGGAATTGATGTGAATATCATATCCACATCCAGAGAGGGTGTTGGAGAGTTTGATGAATGGTGTGTTTCTATATTGAGAGAATGGGGCTGTGATTCCACATTTGCTGGAATCACATCAAGCTGAATTTGAGAAGGCACAGATACTGGTGGATGTATCTGTGCTGTGTGTGTCCCTTGTGTGGAAACTAGGGTTTTGGCCTTCTTCTTCCTTGAAAAGGCTTTAAATGGTGAATGTGTGGCTTCAGTATCCCTCCCTCTTTTATTCTGTGTCCCTGGTTGGGGAATATTTTCAATAGTTACATCCTTTTAGGAGGATGCAACTAGGGATGTGCTGGACTCCTTTTGAACCACCACAGTCTTTTGAGAGACTGTGGCTTGGCTGGTTTGGGTACCACTCACCTCTCCCACCTTATCCTGGGGGGCTTTTTGATGTTCACCCCTCCCCTCACCACTCACACCCTGTTCACTCCCTTCAGGGTTTATGGTAGTTGTTACAACTGTTGTCTTTTGAGAAACAACAGAGGCAGGCTTCTTTGACTTGACTTTGGAAACTTTAGATTTGGTGGCTTTGGTAGGAGCCTATTTGGACAAAGACACAGGTTCCATAGCCACACTAGAAGACAAAGAAACAGTGGGGTCGGAAGTAGTAGGAATTATAGAAATATTTACCTCACTTACCTGTGGTGCATTCATGATTGGCAAGTATACCAATGGCACCTGGTTGTTGAGGTTCATTCTCAAAAGGTCTGCAAGGACCCTTTTCTCTTGTGCCCAGCATTTCAGTTTATTATTCTCATTGGATATAACCAAACCTTCAGCAACATGGTTAGCCAATAACATAAAGAATCTAGCATAGTAGATGTTATGTGGTCTATTAGCTTTGTTACCTAATCTGGAACCTAATTCTAGCATAACACAGTTGCTAAAATTAAAGTACCTATCAGAAACTAGCATATAGAGCATATTAACAAGAGATGAAGTGATAGCATCAAAATTGCTAATCTTCCCAGAGAAAACCTTAATAAAGGCATCTCCAAGAAAACTCCATTCTTTCCTAAGGCCTTTCCTTCTAATACTACCTAAACTTGCAGAATCAAAAGCATAGCCTATGGAATCTAGCATAGCAGAGACATCTTTATCAGTGTGTGGTGTCATGGCATTATTCTCAGGCAACTTAAAGCAAGATTGTAAATCATCACAATTAATGCAATAGTCCTTACCTTTGAGAGAGAAGGCAATAGTCATATCTGTGGAGTTGAACTCTGCAGTTGTCCAAATCTCCTCAATCACCTCACAGTAGATGGTTGGGGCTTCCAGCATTGCATAACTTAGTTTGCAGTTTTTGATGAAGTCCATCATCTTGTGATAATCAGAATGGGATTCATTCTTTTCAACCAAGGCTATGAAATTATTCTTTTCATAAACAAATCCTGTTTGAGACATAATTTTGACTACTGGTGCCATTGTTGTGAGTAGAGGTTGCAGAGAAAAACTTGAAAATTTAGAGAGAAAGAGAATAAGAATTGCAAGAAAGCGGAAAGTGAGAATAAGAGTTCAATTGGGCTTTTATACTTTCTTGAATTAAAACGTAAATAAAATGATTAAATGATACTTTTAAGTAAGTTACAGCCGTTCAAGAACAAAGAAAACTGTAGAAATTCTGAAAACTACCTTAAATACAATTACATACAACACTGTATATTTGTATCAACGGTTGAGTAAAAGAATCAACGGCTGTGACTCACTTATAGTAACTGACGTGACACTTCAACGGATAAGGGAAATAGTTATCCGTTGATGAACAACGCCATTTTATCCGTTGAAGGATAAAATTACCAGAAATGTATTTGTCTTTCAACGGATAATGAATATCCGTTGATAGAACAATTTTGGCTTTCAGCGGATAGAGAATATCCGTTGATAGGATAAGTCTTAATTAAAGCCAACTTTGTTTTTGTAGCAAATTTCATTTCAGGCTTCAAGACAGATTATATAGATGACATAGATTATGAATAATTAAGCATACCTAACTCACTTACTAATCTTGTGAATGTTGATTCATCAAGTGGCTTGGTAAATATGTCTGCAATCTGCTTTTCACTTGGAACAAAATGAAGTTCCACTGTACCTTTCATCACATGTTCCCTAATGAAGTGGTACTTGATATCAATGTGCTTGGTTCTTGAGTGCTGCACTGGATTTTCAGTAATGGCAATGGCACTTGTGTTGTCACAGAATATTGGAATTTTGTCAACAGTCAGACCATAGTTAAATAGTTGATTCCTCATCCATAGTATCTGTGCACAGCAACTACCAGCAGCAATGTACTCAGCTTCAGCTGTTGATGTGGAAACAGAATTCTGCTTCTTGCTGAACCATGATACAAGCTTGTTCCCTAAAAATTGACAGGTGTCTGTTGTGCTTTTCCTGTCTATTTTGCAACCTGCATAATCTGCATCTGAGTAGCCAATTAGATCAAAACCAGACTCTCTAGGGTACCAAATTCCTAGATTTGGAGTCCCCTTGAGATATCTGAAAATTCTTTTAATAGCCACTAAGTGAGATTCTTTAGGGTCAGCTTGAAATCTAGCACAGAGACATGTAGAAAACATTATATCAGGTCTACTAGCAGTTAAATATAAAAGTGAGCCAACCATGCCTCTATAACTTGTAATATCCACAGACTTTTCAGCCTTGTTTAATTCAAGCTTAGTGGCAGTGGCCATGGGAGTTTTTGCAGGTGAACAATCCATTAAGTCAAACTTCTTTAAAAGATCATAAATATATTTAGTTTGACTAATGAAAATTCCACCACTAACTTGTTTAACTTGTAAACCAAGAAAGTAAGTTAGCTCTCCCATCATGCTCATTTCATATTTACTTTGCATTAATTTAGCAAACTTTTTACAAAGCTTATCATCTGTAGATCCAAATATAATATCATCTACATAAATTTGTACAAGTATCTTAGAGCCATTAACATTTCTAAAGAAGAGAGTTTTGTCAACAGTACCTCTTGTGAAATGATTATCTAGAAGGAACTTTGACAAAGTCTCATACCAGGCTCTAGGTGCTTGCTTTAGTCCATAGAGTGCTTTCAACAGATAATACACATGGTCTGGAAAATTTTGATCTTCAAAACCGGGAGGTTGGCTTACATAAACTTCTTCCTCCAATTCCCCATTTAGAAATGCACTCTTGACATCCATCTGATAGACTTTGAAATTGGCATTAGCTGCATAGGCTAGAAAGATTCTGATGGCTTCAAGTCTGGCAACTGGAGCAAATGTTTCATCAAAATCTATTCCCTCTTGTTGAGAATAGCCTTTAGCAACCAATCTGGCTTTATTCCTTATGACAATGCCATTTTCATCCATCTTGTTTCTGAATACCCATTTTGTGTCAATAGAACTCTTGTTCTTTGGCTTGGGTACCAGCTTCCATACTTTGTTCCTCTCAAATTTGTTTAGCTCCTCTTGCATTGCTAAAATCCAATTTGGATCCAATAGAGCTTCTTCCACTCTCTTAGGTTCCTCCTATGATAGAAAGCTACTATACAGACATTCATCTTGAGTAGCCCTTCTAGTTTGTACTTTTGATGTAGCATCACCAATGATCAGTTCAAAAGGGTGATTCTTGGTCCATTTCCTTTGAGGTGGTAGATTAGCCCTAGATGAGGTTTCCTCAGTATTGTCATGATGTGAGATAGAATGTTGATTTGTTGAAACTCCCCCTGAGTTGCTGATCCTTTGAAAGGAATTGGGAGCTCTATCAACTGATGAAGTGAATTGATTATCCGTTGACAGACTGCGATCAACGGATGCTTCATTATGAACTTCAACGGATGATGCACTTTGTATTTCAACGGATGCTGCAATGCTTCTTTCAACGGAAGCTGAATTATGACTTTCAACGGATGCAACATTCTGTGCATTATCCAAAGGCAGATTCTGAATTCTTCTTGAGATGCCTTCTTCATCATTCTCACTTTCACTATCATCACAGTATATCTCAATGTTGTCAAATTTGAGTCCTTCATGATGTCCCTCATCTGCTAGTCCATCAATCTTTTTATCATCAAACACAACATGTACAGATTCCATGATAATGTTGGTTCTTAGATTGTAGACCCTATATGATTTTCCAGCAGAATAACCAACAAATATTCCTTCATCAGCCTTTGCATCAAACTTCCCTTTGTGATCAGATTGATTCCTTAAGATGTAGCATTTGCAACCAAAGACATGTAGAAAGTTTAAAGTTGGTTTCTTCTCTTGAATAATTGATAGGGAGTCATGCATTTTGCCTGATTGATTAGAGAAATATTCTGAGTGTAACATGCACAGTTGACAGCCTCAGCCCAAAAATAAGTTGGGAGTTTTGACTCTTCAAGCATTGTCCTTGCAGCTTCAATTAGTGATCTGTTCTTCCTTTCCACCACACCATTTTGTTGTGGAGTTCTTGGAGCTGAGAACTCATGCATGATCCCACTTTCTTCACTGAACAACTTCATGGTTGAATTCTTGAACTCAGTTCCATTGTCACTCCTAATATTCCTTACTTTGAAATCAGGATGATTGTTGACTTGCTTGATATGATTGATGATGATTTCACTAGCTTCATCCTTTGATTTAAGAAAATAAACCCATGAAAACTTTGAGAAATCATCTACAATCACTAGGCAGTATCTTTTCCTTGAAATTGACAATACATTGACTGGTCCAAAAAGATCCATGTGTAGAAGTTGTAGTGGTTCATCAATTACAGATTCAAGCTTCTTACTGAATGATACTTTCTTTTGCTTTCCTTTCTGACAAGCATCACACAGCCCATCCCTTGTGAATTCCACTAGAGGCATTCCTCTAACTAAGTCCTTTTTGACTAGATCATTCATTGTCTTGAAATTCAAATGGGACAGCTTCTTGTGCCATAGCCAACTTTCAACTGGACTTGCTTTGCTGAGAAGACAAGTTATGGATTCTGCATCTGTAAAGTTGAAATCAGCTAAGTACACATTCCCTTTTCTAACTCCAGTTAGAACCACTTTATTGTCCTTTTTACTTGTGACAATACAGGCTTCAGAATTGAAGGAAACAGTATTCCCTTTGTCACATAGTTGACTAATGCTCAATAAATTGTGTTTGATACCATCAACCAATGCAACTTCATCAATGATGACATTTTCTTTTGAAATCAAGCCATATCCCATAGTGAATCCTTTGCTGTCATCTCCAAAGGTTATGCTAGGGCCAGCTCTTTCCTTAAACTCTGTGAACAGGGTGAAATCTCCTGTCATGTGTCTTGAACAACCACTGTCCAAGTACCATAGATTTCTTCTTTGTCCCTGCACACAACAAAATCAATCAAGTTGATTTTGGTACCCAAGTTTCCTTGGGTCCAGCCTTGTTAGTCTTTTTCCTAGACTTCATTCCTCCTGCATCTTTTGACTTAGGTAACTTTGGGTCACCCTTGGTCTCAGATGTGGTTGGTTGAAGTGTAGGGTTAGTCACAGAATCATTTAACACATTTGTTTGAATTTGATAAGGCATAGGTTGTGCAAACATGTTATTCCACATAGGCATATTGTATGGCATTTGAGGCATACTAAATGCAGTAAAATAAGGATTGTTAATATATGGCATGTTTGCAAAATGTGCATGGGGATTCTGGTGAGACATAACAGGCATAACATGCAGAGGTGACATAGACATTTTAGCCATGGAGGGATTTGAAGACATGGGAGCATTTTTAACAGATTTGCAATTATCATATAGGTGATTAATACTTTTATAATGCACACAGCTTTTTCTAGGAGCATACCTTTTCAGGTGTATAATTGTTATGTTTATTAATCCCTACCTTCCCATTTCTTTTAGATTTTCTTTTAGTTTCCTTCTTATCCTCAACCAACTTGAGCCTATCTTTTAGCTGATCTAAAGTCATGTGTCCTATATTCACCTTACTGACATCTCTGGATGTGCTAGCTCCTTCTTTGACAAAGTTCTTGAGAGTTGAATCATTCTTTTTATTGAGACTTTTATTTTTAAAAGAACTTGCCTGTTTTAATTGATGAGCCTTCAACGGATGCTCCTTTTCTTCCTTCAACGGATAACTTTCATCATCCGTTGATTCCACATCCGTTGACAATCCATCAATTAATTCTAACTCCTTTTTGTTTTTCTTCCAGGCATCCTCACAGAATGATTCAATTCCCTGAACCTTTGCAATCTGAACACTAACATCCCTAGATGTTTTCCAGGCCTTGATTACCTCTTGCTCACTTTCTAACTGTGTAGAAAGAATTTCTACTTTCTTAACAGCTTCTGCTAGTTCACTCTCAACAGTCAAGCATTTAAGTTTCATCTTTTCAAGCTCAATTACCTGATCCTCTAACACAACATTCCTATCACTTAAAAACACATTATCCTCCTTGATCCTAGTATTTTCTTTTGCTAGTGATTTAAGGGAAACACGCAAATGATATAATTCATTGGTCATATCATTTATGGCTTCATTGCATTCATGTTTAGAAAGCTGAGAGAGATCAGTAGTAATTACCTGGTTGCTTGATGAACTAGTTTCATTTTCATCAGAATTAGCCATCAGGGCTAGGTTGACATATTCCACATCATCATCTTCATTTACCCCATCTGCTGCCCAATCATCTTGAGTGAGAAAAGCTCTTTCCTTTTGTTTGAGCAAATCAAAATACTTCTTTTTGTAATCAACTTGCTCAAATTTCTTTTTCTCAGAATTTGGCTTCCTACACTCACTTGCAAAGTGTCCACTAATGCCACAGTTGTAACATTTGAACTTTGATTTGTCCATCATGTTTTTGTTTATCTTAGTGAATTTGTGTTTTTCCTGAACTTCATTTTTGCAAACCTCCTGGACAGAAAGGCCAAGTGTTCTTCAATATCATCAGATTCATCCTGACTGGAATTGTATTCATCCTCAGCAACTTGCTCTTTACCCTTGCTTGATTCTGATTTGCTTGTACCAATTTTGAGACTTGGCATTGTCTTCTCCTCATTCCTGGCTTCCATCTTCTCACTGTCAGCTACAAGAGCAACTGTTCCTCCTTTTCTCTTTCCCTTTTCCAACAGCTCATCCTGCTCCATTTCAAGTTCATAAGTCTTCAGAATTCCATATAATCTTTCAAGTGTGAAGTTCTTATAATCTTGAGAATTTCTCAAAGAGATAGTCATGGGCTTCCACTCCTTTGGCAGAGACCTAAGAAATTTTAAGTTGGAATCCTTGACTTGGTACACTCTACCATACAACTTCAATCCATTCAACAGTTTCTGAAACCTGTTGAAGGTATCATTTAGTGATTCACCTTCTTCAAAGTGAAAATATTCATACTGTTGAATAAGAAGCTGCATCTTGTTTTCTCTGACCTGCTCAGTACCTTCACAGATGATTTGTACAGTATCCCAAACTTCCTTTGCAGTTTGGCTATTGATGACATTGTCAAACATATCTTGATCTAAGCCATTAAACAAAATGTTCATGGCTCTCTTATCCTTGCGGATTTCTTCCATGTCTTCAATAGTCCATTCTGCTTTTGGCTTGGGAATGGACTGTCCAACAGCAACTGTTGCAGTAGCAGCTGTGGCTACTTTGTGAGGGATGTGAGGACCATTTTCAATACAGTTGATGTAGCTTTCATCTTGAGAAAGAAGATGTAAATGAATCTTCACTTTCCAGTGATGATAATTATCTTTTTCCAGGACTGGGATCTTTATACCAATATCCTTCCTATTCATGATGTTAGCAGGAGGATTCTTCTGTGCACTCATGATGTTAGCAGAATAGATCTTTAAACTCTTTGTATGTTAAGAGCTTGCTCTGATACCAATTGTTATTCCCAGTGGACTAACAATGAGATTTACAGAAGGGGGGTTGAATGTAAATCTCAAAACTTTTTCAAGTTTTGAGCAGTTTCTAAGGCTAAGTGTTTGAGTGATCAAATATGTGTGAATTGCTTGAAGCTGATGTAGACAGATATATATTCAAACACAAATGTAATGAACACAAAGAACTTTAAAAAAACTTTTCTGGTGGATTTGTTGTTCCACCAGAGATGTGTTATTTCAGAAAATCTGTGATTCAAAGAATTAAATCACAGCTGCTTCCTAGTACAAACTAGATGATTTTCTCTTTTGATATTTCTAAACAGCTCAAGGAAAATTCATATCTAATTACTACCTGCTACTTGGTTTATATATCACCAAGTTTACAAGTGAAGACAAACTGTAAAATACAATTGAAAAGATTCTTCACATGTTTCTTCTTCATTTCTCTATCCAATGCAATCTAGAGTAATCTGTAAATCTTTGAATACTTCCTTGTTTGCATCAGAATGGAAATGCTGCATTTTCTTGATTCCTCCTAGAGGCTTCCACATTCCAGTATGTCTCTGTCAATCCATGTGCCTCTGACAGCTTGTGAATTGTCACTATCAACTGCTAATGAACTAAGCATCCGTTGAAGCTTTCATCCGTTGATGCCTTATCCATTGAGGCTTTATCCGTTAAAGCTTTATCCGTTGATGCATTATCAGTTGAAGTCTTTATCCGTTGAAGCACTTATCCGTTGATGGATATTATCCGTTGAAGTATTTATCCGTTGATGGATATTATCCATTGAAGCATTGTTTCTTATCCGTTGAAGGTCTTCAATATCCGTTGACACTTCTTCACTTATACAAAATTACAAGGCATGAAATATTTACAATTAGCCCTCCTATTTGTACATCCATTAGTAGTCAACATGACTGATTATTTCCTAACAACATCTAAGAACTACAGCTTGATACCAGAGAGTGAAATGTGCTACAATACTAAACTTATTGCTAAGTAAAGCTACTCCTTCAACGGATAGCCAAGATGGTCTTATCCGCTGAGGCTACAAACACTAGATTTCTACTTAAGTGTTTTTCTTAACTTATCATCAAACTAATACACATATTCCTAACAAAGAATATAAACAACATCACACAAATGAGCTAACTAGCTCAGCAAGTCACAATGATAAAACTGAGAATAATGATCATCAATAGAACATGATTATGATATCAAGTGAACAATGGATTATGATTTAGAATTGGATATTATACTTTTAATTTAAAAACCAAGGTTAGGCTGTTGATCAGTCCCGCACTAACCCCGAGCAAGGCACACAGCATTGCTCTAACTACTGAATCCAAGGCACACATTGGCCTAACTTGACCATTATATGGTCTGACCACGAATCTGGTCCATAATTTTATAAAAACAATCCAATTCTAACATAATAACTGAATAAGCAATAATAAACAATAACCAGAATCATTAACAACAATGAGTGTTTAACAATGAAAGGGTTTCAATCCTTGTAAGGATCAATAAAGTAATTTCAAAGCTTGGATGTTGGGTAATGAAAGAATTGGATAACAAAGGAATCAATGTTTCAGGGTTTCAAGGATTTGGTCTTTCAAAGCACAAGATATCATGGATTGAGTATATAAGTAATTCAGTTCAGCGTTTAGTATTTAGTTTGTATGTATTTGTGGAGTAGTATCGTAGATTCGTGGTTCGTGTTTGGGTATACAACAATCAATGGTCTAGAAAGAATCAGGTTACGGCTCAAGATCAATAACTGGAATCAGGGTTTAGGTTTCTGTGCTTCAAAGCACTTACAATATCACAGGATTATCAAGTACCACAATATCTCGAGAAAGTTCAGAACACTTGCCTGGTACTAGCTTACTATTCTGCTCTCGCTTCCAATCACAATCGTCTTATTCCTCAACTACCTGTTTTCCTTTCCTACGCCTTGCCTCTTCTGCTCACATATCATAAACATCTATCAATAATCGACTCATAGAGTTCTATTCAACACATAATTATATCTACCCTTCGTTTCCCCCAAATCCGATTAACGGATTGAAAGTTATGCAATAATCAAGTAAACACCGAATATATAGACCGATAGTCAATCAACAAGTCACGTATAACACATAATACATCACGTAGTCAATGATATATCATTTATAAAGAAGTCTCGGATCATAAATAGGCTTTCAGTTATTTAAAATGATTTTTAAAATATTTTTCGGAATTAAAACGGGTCATTGGATCAATTTCGGGTTAATAAACAGGGTTCGGTTGGCCAATTCTAGCTCCGAAACAATTTTATACTAATTATCGAGCCTTGGAAATAATTTAGAATAATATTTTAAAGCTCGAAATTATTTTTTGGAATTTTTAAATCATTTTTAAGTAATTATATCTAATTAAATAATTAATTAAAATCAATTAATAATTAATTAAATCAAGTAATCAATTAATTTCCAAATTAATTGACCAATTAATCGATTAAAAATTAACTGAAATTAATTAACTAATAAATTCAGATTTATTTCTGAATAAAAAATAATTTTCGGAATTAAAATACTAATTTTTAGAATTTTCAGAAATTAAAAACGAATTTTTATAATAAAAATAAATAGGAAATATGATTTTTAAACATTTTTAAAACAGGAATCCAATTTTTGCAAAGTCTGGAAACCTGGGGGACCAAACTTCATCGTTTTCAAAAGTATAGGGACCAAACTGCAATTTTGCAGTTCCAGTCGCCGAAAAATGTCGGGGGTGGCCGGAGAATTCACCTCCGGCAACCTCCCACCACCATCACCTCCAGAATTAAACTACACAACACCAGGAACCTATATCTGCAATCAAAATTCATCAATAACCCCGGACTTGGCCGGAATTTGATCAAGAAACTCGCCGGTTTCCGGCGGGTTCGACGTAAACTTCAAAACACAACTCCCTTCTCTACAGACCTCATTGATTCATGAAACTTGTACGACTACTTTGCAAATTTCACAGAGAATACAATACACTATACCACAACATCAATCTATTTCAGAATAAGAAACCCCCAAATTTCAATTAAGAACATTCATACGGGTTATAAACCTTAATTTTAAAATTCGAAAATCAAACTCAAATTTGAACATGTTATTGAACTCCAAATCAGACGTATAATATATCAAAATCATCAGGAAAACAAGCTCTACAACATGTAGTCATCAAATCATACAAACAATCATCCGAATAATAATTCATATTTTTAATAAATTTAATTCGAAAATAAATAAATTTCCAGAAAATAAACCTTTGATTCTGCAGTGAAACAAAGCTCAGAATCTGATAGAACACTTCAAATCCTTCGTTTTGGTTACTCAAGCTTTGAAAAAAGAGATCGGTAACGCCTTCGTTTTGCTGTTTGATTCTTAGAACAGTTTTTTGTAATTAGGATTTTTCTCTGAAAATTATAGAATTAACTATCTGCAAATGATTTTGATACGAAATAAAATATGGAAAAAAGCTATTTATAATTATGGAAAATTAGTATCCCGTTGGATCATTCCGGATATAAAACGGTACGTTTATTTATAAAAACTGATCCAAACGGTATCGGTTTTCGGGATAATTATCCAAATCAGTACAATTTGTACTGCGGTATTGGTCTCAGCGCCTGGTTACACGTACTACGAAGTGATAATTGGGATAGTTTAATAAAAAAGCTCCCGTTTATCGAAAATACGGGTTTTATTGATTTACCGAAACGAATATTGTATCGAAAATGTTGCACCGGGACCCGCGGAGAACAAACCGTACGCCGGATCGAAAAAGTCGAAACATGGAATATGCTCAGAATATTACAATTAGGTTAGGAAGGAGTTCTCGGAAGAGTTTCGGGTTCCAAAAACGTAACAACGGATGACGTCGATTGATTCCCGTTTTTATAAAATAGATTTTAAATACTCGGAAAAAGATTTTATAAATTTCATATGATCCTTATAAATCCATAAATCAACATAAAAATAATTAGGAAGATATGACAATTATCTATGTTTTATTTTGGACATATAAAAATTAAAATACTCAATTAATATTATTTTTTGAATATCCAAGTACAGATAACATTTAACAATTAACTCACAGAATAGATACTGAACACACATAATAATTATTTAATAGCAAAATAATTACACGATATATCTCGGATATTACATCCTTCCCCCTTAAAAGGATTCTGTCCTCAGAATCTCCTAAGAAAAGAAATGAGGGTACTTTTCTCTCATATCACTTTCTAACTCCCAGGTTGACTCTTCAACCTTTGGGTTTCTCCACAATATTCTTACTAACTTTACCACTTTATTTCTCAATACTTTCTCTCTCCTCTAGAATCTCTATCGGACTCTCTACATATGACAAATCTGCTTGAAGCTCTATTGGCTCATATTCTATTACATGCCTGGAGTCTGGATTATATTTCTTGAGCATCGATACGTGAAAAACATTGTGAATGTGCTCCATGTGCGGGGGTAACGCCAACTCATAAGCTACTTTGCCAACGCGCTTTAAAATCTCAAAAGGTCCGACATATCTTGGGCTTAGCTTTCCTTTCTTTCCAAACATCGTTAGTCCTTTCCATGGTGATACTTTCAGTAATACCAAGCTTCCTTCTTCAAATTCCATGTCTTTCCTTGACTGATCTGCATATTTCCTCTGACGATCTTGTGCGGCTATCAATCTCTTCTGGATAATTTCAACAATTTCCTTTGTCTGCTGTACCAGTTCACGTCCAAGTATCTTGCGTTCTCCTACTTCGTCCTAATATATTGGAGATCTACATTTACATCCATAAAGGGCTTCATAGGGTGGCATCCCAATGCTGGTATGATAACTGTTGTTGTAAGCAAACTCTACCAGAGGTAAATGTTCATCCCAACTTCATTTGAAATCAATAGCACAAACACGTAACATGTCCTCGATTGTCTGGATCGTTCTTTCACTTTGGCCATCCGTCTGGGGGTGATAGGCCGTACTCATATTCAGTCTTGTTCCCAAACATTCTTGAAAACTCTTCCAAAATCTTGAATTAAACCTTGGATCTCGATCAGATACAATAGACACAGGAACTCCATGATGAACTACAATTTCCTTCAGGTACATATGGACCAACTTGTCGAGCAAAAATCTTTCATTTATAGGCAGAAAATGAGCTGACTTGGTAAGTCTATCCACTATAACCCAAATGGCATCATGATTAGCCCTTGTCCTTGGTAATCCAACTATGAAATCCATGGCAATATATTCCCATTTCCACTCTGGAATCTCCAATGGCTGTAACAATCCACTTGGTCTCTGATGCTCTACTTTAACTCTCTGACAGGTATAACATTTGTTAATCCATTCCGCGATTTCCCTCTTCATGTCTGGCCACCAATAATTCTTCTTTAAATCTCTGTACATTTTGGTACTCCCTGGATGGATGGAATATCTTGAATTATGTGCCTCCTGTAAAATTTCATTTTTCAGCTCCGTCACTGGTGGAATCCAAATTCTAGATGAAAACCTCAGAATACCTTGATCATCCTTTTGCGTGCATAACTCTTCACCTACCAAATGATTTATATCTTGATCCATTACATCTTCCTGACATTTCTTTATTTTCTCAAATAATTCTGGTTGGAAAGTCATACTGTATACTTTCGCTTCCTCAGGCTTGCAAACTTTAATCTCCAATTCCAATTTCTGAAATTCCTTATATATGTCTTCAAGTACTGATAACACATTCAACCTTTCCTTCCGACTCAATGCGTCTGCTACCACGTTCGCTTTACCGGGATGATAATTAATCGAGCAATCATAGTCTTTGATCAACTCTAACCATCTTCTTTGTCTCATATTAAGTTCCTTCTGTGTGAATATGTACTTTAAGCTTTTGTGATCCGTGAAAATCTCGCACTTTTCTCCATACAAATAATGTCTCCAAATCTTCAAAGCGAAAACTATGGCTGCTAGCTCCAAATCATGAGTAGGATACTTCTGTTCGTGTGGTTTCAATTGCCTTGACGCATACGTAATCACCTTTTTGTTCTGCATTAGAACACATCCTAATCCTTTGTGAGAAGCATCACTATAAATTACAAAATTCCCTTGATCATCTGGAAGTGACAAAACAGGTGTCGTGATCAATCGTCGCTTCAACTCCTGAAAACTTTCCTCGCATTTGTCGTTCCATATAAACTTCTCATTCTTTCGTGTAAGCTTTGTTAATGGTGTGGCAATTCTCGAGAAATTTTGAACAAATCGACGATAATATCCCGCCAATCCTAAGAAACTTCTTACCTCGGTGGGTGTTTTCGGTCTCTCCCAATTCGTAATTGCCTCGATCTTTGTCGGGTCCACTTTGATCCCTTTATTACTAACTATGTGCCCTAAGAACTGAACTTCCTCTAGCCAAAACTCACACTTCGAGAATTTAGCATATAACTTATTTTTCCTTAAAATCTCCAAAGCCGTTCTCACATGTTCCGCATGATCCTCTTCCGTCTTTGAATAGATTAAAATATCATCTATAAACACAATAACAAACTTATCCAAATACTCCTTGAAAATTATGTTCATCAGGTCCATAAACGATGTCGGGGCATTGGTCAATCCAAAAGACATCACAAAAAACTCGTAATGTCCATACCTTGTTCTGAAAGCTGTCTTTGGTATATCTTCTGGCTTGATCTTTAGTTGATGATATCCTGATCTTAAATCAATTTTGGAGAAATACTTGGTTCCCTTCAACTGGTCGAACATATCGTCAATTCTGTGTAACGGATACTTGTTCTTGATTGTCAGCTTGTTGAGCTCCCTATAGTCAATACACAGTCTCATGCTTCCATCTTTCTTCTTGATAAATAATATCGGGGCTCCCCACGGGGATACACTGGGTCTGATTACTCCTTTCTCTAACAGCTCTTGCAATTGCTTTGCTAGCTCTTTCATCTCAACAGGCGCCATTCTGTATGGGGCCTTGGTTATTGGTTCTGTTCCAGGTGCTAAGTCGATCGCAAATTCAATTTCTCTATCTAGAGGAAGTCCTGGTAACTCGTCGGGAAATACGTTTGGAAATTCATTCACAACTGGAATATCTTCAAGTTTTATTGCTTCTTGACTTCTGTCAATCACATATGCCATGAAATGCTCACATCCTTGTCGTAGTAACTTCTTGGCTTGAATCATCGTTAAAAACTTCTTTACTTGTTTTTGACCCTTGAACGTTATTATCCTTTCATCAGGCGTCTTCACCATTACCTTCTTATTTCGACAATCTATCTGGGCATCGTGCTTAGATAACCAATCCATCCCTAATATAACGTCAAATTCTCCTAACTTAAATGGTATCAAATCTACACAAAACTTACTACCAGAAATCTCAATCTCACAATTCCCACAAACTTGATTAACAGATACACATTCTTGATTTGCTAATTCCACAATCATTATTTCATTTAAACACTCAACTGGACAATTTAACTTACTAACAAAATCTTGTGAAACAAACGATCGAGTTGCTCCCGAATCTATTAACACTTTGGCACATAAAGAATTCACATTAAGCGTACCTGCCACGACATCCGTATCTTGGATCTCATCCTTCACCGACATGTCAAAAACTCTAGCCCTTGGAGTCTCATTCACTGCTGGGGTAGATCCCATAATCCTTAATGCATTACTGACTGGGGCTGATGTCTTGCAATCCCTGGCCATATGTCCTGGCTTTCCACATTTAAAGCACGTAAATCCAATGGCTGGAACCTTTACTGCTGGATTCCGGATAGGCTGATCCTTACTTGCTGGTTCTCTTGCTGGCTGATTTCGACACTTCCTCGAATAGTGCCCTTTCTGGTTGCATTTAAAACATACCACATTCAACTTATTACAAACTCCTCCATGCTTCTTTCCACATACTTGACAATCTGGAAAAGTTAGTCTCAACTGATTTGGCTGATTTGTATTAACTGGACGGTTGCTCTGGCCTCCGTCTCCTGCATTCTGTTTTCTGAAATTAAAATTTCTCCCTGGCTGAAACTTGCCCTTCTTAAAATTTGGAAACTTCCCTGGTTGTGACTGACCCTCACTTCCCTCAACCTTCATTTTCTTGCTTTCTTTCTCCTTCTGGAACATCTCACTCTCTGTCACTGCGATCATAGCCTTTTGTACTACTCCTGCATTGGTATCCAATTCAAAAATGGCTACCTTCCCTCTGATCCAGGGTTTCAAACCTTGCTGGAATCTTTTAGCCTTCTTTCTGTCAGTATCCACATACGACGGTACATACCTTGACAATTCCTCAAATTTACCCTCATAATCTGTTACCAACATGTTCCCTTGCTTTAATTCTAAAAACTTTAGCTCCATTTGATCCTGAACAAACTGAGGAAAATACTTTTCTAAAAACAATTCCTTAAACCTTTCCCAAGTAATAACATCTGTACCTTCCAATGTCTTCACCATCTCCCACCAATAGGTGGCTTCATTCTTCAGATAGTAACTTGCAAACTCAACCTTCTATTCCTCCTTTACTTTCACTAAGGCAAATGCCTTCTCTATTTCCTTTAACCACACATTTGCTTCAATTGGCTCTAAGGAACCCTCGAATTCTGGTGGGTTTACTGCCTGAAAAGTTTTGAAAGTTACTTGGGGGTTGGTCTACCTTTGTTGTTGTTGTGCCAGGTGAACTGTTTGTTGGGCCAAGATTTGAAGAATCTGGGCTATTGCTGGGTCTATGGGTCCTGGGTTCATAATTGGGTTTGTATCATCTTGGTTGTTATTGTTGTTGGTTTCTTCAATCTGGGTGTTGGTGCGGGTATTTCTTCTGGGAGGCATTTTCTGTAAAGAATCAAACAACTTATTCAGCTTTTGAATCAAATCTTTGTATAAAAGAAAAGTTTTGTAAAACAGAGGTATCTCTTTTTGAAAATAGTTGTAACTAAGTAAATTGCATGCTTCTTTACAGAATATAAACAGTCATGGAAAACAGGGTACATGGTATCACAGGGG
The DNA here is from genome assembly GCF_009905375.1 of Apium graveolens. Taxonomy (NCBI): domain Eukaryota; kingdom Viridiplantae; phylum Streptophyta; class Magnoliopsida; order Apiales; family Apiaceae; genus Apium; species Apium graveolens. Next base: position 161,179,684 of record NC_133655.1, on the reverse strand, counting down.
TATAACTGGTGCAATAGATAAGGTAAGGTAAAACAGGTGCAATAAACTAAATGACAGTACTGGAAAGGAAAAAGGTACTGATATATATAGATCAAAAGTTTTAGGTAGTACAAGCGTAAAGATGCTTCGGAAGTAAAAGCAAAAGGGTACAACAACCTACTCACTAGTCATCATAATTAGTCTATAAAGACAACTCAAAAGTCTACTGATACACACTACACACTACTATACATACTACATAACCATAACAACATTGCTCAACATCTCCATCTCTAAATCTCTAGCTCATGGCAAATCTGGACCTCCAATCTCCTCAAGCTCCTCTAGAACCCACTTAGCCCACTCCACTAAGAAATCAGGAGTGATGTCCTCATGTGTAGCCTCAGCAATCCTCACAGCAGCTGCTCTACGAAATGCCTGGAGCCTCTCCCTAAGTTGCCTCTTACCACTCCCCATCTCTCTGGTACGCATGATATGCAAAAACTCCTGGATCTGACCCTGTAGAAATCGCTGCTCCATAAGGCAAGCCTCAAACTGATGATATGGGACATGATAGGAAGAGAACTGGAAAGGTACTCCTGTGACTGAATGACTAGTAAAGCCTGAATCAGCAGGTGGGGGTCCTCTGACAGGTGGCTGCAATGGTACGGGCTGCAATACAGGTGGAGGTAGTATAGCCAACCCTGGTGGAATAGCAGGACGTGGATCCGAAGACGGCACTCCAACTGAAGGCTCTGAGTGATCAGCTGATACGGGAATAAAAGAGTCGGCCATCGCTGCTATCTGAAATCATATCGCAATATCAGAATCTCAACTCATAACGCGAATTACACTAATACCTAATATACCGAAGCACTCAACCTCTCGACGTTCTATCTTTCTATTCCTTACTTCTAATCCTAACCCTCTACCCATTCCCGTCAACCTAGGCTTGTGTCAATAACTTATAATCCTGTAGCTCTGATACCAAACCTGTGGCGCCCTCCAAACCCGGGTCAGAAGTTTGGGGTCCACACACACAGACACATACCTTATTTATAACCTGCTTATAACAATAATAAAGATAACAATAATATGCAGTGACCCTATTTACCAACTACCACGGATCGCAACAGGCTAAAGTATGCATACAAGCCACACATCTACTTATATTACATACCGTTCAAATCCCAATCATTCAAACTCAAACTGAGTATTAAACTTTATTACAAACTTTTACAGCCTTAAATTATTCCAAAAGAAGCCTACTAGCTCAGCTTTCTCAACCTGAACCCCTAGCTCTCGCGTTGGACTGGGGATCCTCATTACCAACTGGTTCCTTTTTAGCTGGAAAGAATATAAACAACATCGCACAAATGAGCTAACTAGCTCAGCAAGTCACAATGACAAAACTGAGAATAATGATCATCAATAGAACATGATTATGATATCAAGTGAACAATGGATTATGATTTAAAATTGGATATTATACTTTTAATTTAAAAACCAAGGTTAGGCTGCTGATCAGTCACGCACAAACCCCGAGCAAGGCACACATCATTGCTCTAACTACTGGATCCAAGGCACACATTGGCCTAACTTGACCATTATATGGTCTGACCACGAATCTGGTCCACAATTTTATAAAAAAAATCCAATTCTAACATAATAACTGAATAAGCAATAATAAACAATAACCAGAATCATTAACAATAATGAGTGTTTAACAATGAAAGGGTTTCAATCCTTGTAAGGATCAATAAAGTAATTTCAAAGTTTGGATGCTGGGTAATGAAAGAATTGGATAACAAAAGAATCAATGTTTCAGGGTTTCAAGGATTTGGTCTTTCAAAGCATAAGATATCATGGATTGAGTATATAAGTAATTCAGTTCAGCGTTTGGTATTTAGTTTGTATGTATTTGTGGAGTAGTATCGTAGATTCGTGGTTCGTGTTTGGGTATATAACAATCAATGGTCTAGAAAGAATCAGGTTACGGCTCAAGATCAATAACTGGAATCAGGGTTTAGGTTTCTGTGTTTCAAAGAACTTGCAATATCACAGGATTATCAAGTACCACAATATCTCGAGAAAGTTCAGAACACTTGCCTGGTACTAGCTTACTATCCTGCTCTCGCTTCCAATCACAATCGTCTTATTCCTCAACTACCTGTTTTCCTTTCCTACGCCTTGCCTCTTCTGCTCACATATCATAAACATCTATCAATAATCGACTCATAGAGTTCTATTCAACACATACTTCTATCTACCCTTCGTTTCACCCAAATCCGATTAACGGATTGAAAGCATTGTAATAATCAAGTAAACACCGAATATATAGACCGATAGTCAATCAAAAAGTCACGTATAACACATAATACATCACGTAGTCAATGATATATCATTTATAAAGAAGTCTTGGATCATAAATAGGCTTTCGGTTATTTAAAATGATTTTTAAAATATTTTTCGGAATTAAAACGGGTCGTTGGATCAATTTCGGGTTAATAAACAGGGTTCGGTTGGCCACTTCTGGCTCCGAAACAATTTTATACTAATTATCGACCCTTGAAAATAATTTAGAATAATATTTTAAAGCTCGAAATTATTTTTCGGAATTTTTAAATCATTTTTAAGTAATTATATCTAATTAAATAATTAATTAAAATCAATTAATAATTAATTAAATCAATTAATCAATTAATTTCCAAATTAATTGACCAATTAATCGATTAAAAATTAACTGAAATTAATTAACTAATTAATTCCGATTTATTTATGAATTTAAAATAATTTTCGGAATTAAAATACTAATTTTTAGAATTTTCAGAAATTAAAAACGAATTTTTATAATAAAAATAAATAAGAACTATAATTTTTAAACATTTTTAAAATAGGAATCCGATTTTTGCAAAGTCTGGAAACCTGTGGGACCAAACTTCATCGTTTTCAAAAGTACAGGGACCAAACTGCAATTTTGCATTTCCAGTCGCCGGAAAATGTCGGGGGTGGCCGGAGAATTCACCTTCGGCATCCTCCCACCACCATCACCTCCAGAATTAAACTACACAACACCAGGAACCTATATCTGCAATCAAAATTCATCAATAACCCCAGACTTGGCCGGAATTTGATCAAGAAACTCGCCGGTTTCCGGCGGGTTCGACGTAAACTTCAAAACACAACTCCCTTCTCTACAGACCTCATTGATTCATGAAACTTGTACGACTAGATTGCAAATTTCACAGAGAATACAATACACTATACCACAACATCAATCTATTTCAGAATAAGAAACCCCCAAATTTCAATTAAGAACATTCATACGGGTTATAAACCCTAATTTTAAAATTCGAAAATCAAACTCAAATTTGAACATGTTATTGAACTCCAAATCAGACGTATAATATATCAAAATCATCAGGAAAACAAGCTCTACAACATGCAGTCATCAAATCATACAAACAATCATCCGAACAAAAATTCATATTTTTAATAAATTTAATTCAAAAATAAATAATTTTCCAGAAAATAAACCTTTGATACTGTAGTGAAACAAAGCTCAGAATCTGATAGAACACTTCAAATCCTTCATTTTGGTTACTCAAGCTTTGAAAACAGAGATCGGTAACGCCTTCGTTTTGCTGTTTGATTCTTAGAACAGTTTTTTGTAATTAGGGTTTTTCTTTGAAAATTATAGAATTAACTATCTGCAAATGATTTTGATACGAAATAAAATACGGAAAAAGGCTATTTATAATTACGGAAAATTAGTATCCCGTTGGATCAATCCGGATACAAAACAGTACGTTTATTTATAAAAACTAATCCAAACGGTATCGTTTTTCGGGATAATTATCCAAATCAGTACAATTTGTACTGCGGTCTTGGTCTCAGCGCCTGGTTACACGTACTACGAAGTGATAATTGGGATAGTTTAATAAAAATCTCCCGTTTATCGAAAATACGGGTTTTATTGATTTACCGAAACGAATATTGTATCGAAAATGTTACGTCGGGACCCGCGCAGAACAAACTGTACGCCGGATCGAAAAAGTCGAAACATGGAATATGCTCGGAATATTATAATTAGGTTAGGAAGGAGTTCTCGGAAGAGTTTCGGGTTCCAAAAACGTAACAACGGATGACGTCGATTGGTTCCCGTTTTTATAAAATAGATTTTAAATACTCGGAAAAAGATTTATAAATTTCATATGATCCTTATAAATCCATAAATCAACATAAAAATAATTAGGAAGATATGACAATTATCTATATTTTATTTTGGACATATAAAAATTAAAATACTCAATTAATATTATTTTTTGAATATCCAAGTACAGATAACATTTAACAATTAACTCACAGAATAGATACTGAACACACATAATAATTATTTAATAGCAAAATAATTACACGATATATCCCGGATATTACAAAGGTACAGGATCAACCTACTTGACAGTTACTCATTAGAAGAATGGCTCAAACTGGTAGAAGCTCTAAGAGGAACTAAGATCGTTGAAGAACTTGAAATTTTAGTCAAACTCAAGGATCTAATTATAAAGGAACATGGTTATGAGAAGTTTAGATAGTCATGAAATTCAAGTCCAAATGTAACTGCAAGAATATATAAAAGTTATACTTTGTAAATTTGTCTATTTTATTTTTTGATTTTATCTTGGGGTTAGTCTTGTTATCAGGCATGAATTTGTGACAAGTAATCTTCTCACAAATTAGGGGAGATTGTTGATCAAGACATACTTGTACATAACTAAACTAAGTTATCTTGGAAACCCTAAGGATAAGTTGTATGATAATCTAATTTGTGTTCTCTAATTGTATTCCTTGAGTCTGTAAAAATGTTAAGTAGATTAGACTGGAGGATTTTTCTGTGAACAACCTTCAAGCTAAGGCATAAACTCTGGAAGAAGATCAAATCATGATCATGCCTCAAAGAGAAGTGTAGCAGCTTGGATTTGAATAATACTATTCTAGGAAAAATGTTCCAAGTCAGATATCGATAAGTCAAAAATCAAGGGATATCGAGAAGTATGTTGAGAAGTCCAAAATGACTTGTAGAGAAGTCCCTAGAGATATCGATAATTTAATATGCATGTAGAGATCTTAGATATCGACAAGCCAAAAATTTTATGTAGGAAATTGGAGATATCGACAAGTCATTTCTTTATGTAGAGATCTAAGGATATCGACAAGTCAAATCTACATGTAGGGAATTTAAGATCGTGACAAGTCAAAGACACATGTAGAGAACTCAATATATCGACATGTCATTATACTTATCGATATGTGACATCTCTACAGAACAAAAGATATCTTGACAAACTATCTCATAATTCAGAATGCAGACAAATTGAAGATTCAAGATTATCAGTTAACAAAAAATTGTACCACCGAATTGGAAAGACTATAAATGCAGCTTGAAGAATATAATATCAACGGATAAGATTTACTGGACAAAGGATGGTCACATACCTAATAGATTCTGCACAGATTTTCTAACACTAGAAATGGAAATAGACAAGGAGCTTTAGAAAACGTGTTAGTATATTTTGGTGTAAGTTTTGTAAACCCGTGTTGTTGGTCTATAAAGCATGCACGGGTCCTTTACTTATGAGTAATATACAGATCTAGAAAAAATCTTGTATTTTCTCTCAAGAATTATAGCTGAGTTTTCTCTTTAAAAATACAAATTTGAAGCAAAAAAAATTTGATTAATACAATCAAGTGAGTTTTTGATAATTTGTTTGTGATTTTGCAGTTAGCCATTTTATCACTACAAGTTCATATTTGCTTTGTTCAAATATAATCCAAACATTTTTGTAAATAACTAAAATCAAAGAAAACACATTCACTCCCCCTCCGTGTTATATTTTCACTGCACTTAATATCTAACAGTCAGGAAAAGTGTTCGGGGTGTAAGGGTCTTGTCCGAATCAACATTATCGCTGCTATCGGAAGCCTGATATAAGACAGAGTACAAAGATGTAAAACTGATAAGGTTTATCTTCAACCTAGATTTATTTTAATCCTTAGAATAAACTTAACTCTCAGAACTATTTCTAATAATCTTAACTCAACTCTATATGAGTTGTACACTCTCACTTACTTATATCCTTAACCTAACTTGTTTCAGGGACCAAATTATGTGGCTCTCATACCAACTTGTCAAATCAGGGGTTAAGATTAAGGACCCATGACACCTTATATAATAAATGGTTCATAATTAAATAATATGAAAATCCTGAAAAGCTACAAGGATATACACAGGATAAGGTATGAAATAAGACACAACTACCGACCAAGAATATAATTTTACAACCTTTAGAAATTTAAAGTTTTACAATTCCGAATTGGAATTTCCAGATAACCCAACTGTATCTAAGAGTCCACAAGATTACAACCGCTTCTCTCATCAAGGCTTCTACCTGAGTTGAGCGCCTAAATATCGCCATATTTTGCTTATCTGCTAAGGTTAGATCAACATAAAATGATATGACCTAGAAGGCTCATCAATTAACTAAATAACAGATCTAATTAACTTGGCGGTAACAACTAACACACAAGGGTGGATCACAGGTTTTGAGTATTCAGAGTTCAAGTGGGGTCTCAAGAAGAACATGTAGCTTGGTTTGAACATTTCTGATTTAAATCTTTTCCAATCATAAACTTTCTAAATCTTTCATTTTTTCTTGTGAAATCAAAATCTAATTGTATCCATCTATAATACATATTTTGCATAAGCATACTGTTATTCCCTAACAATACAACAAGAATTACAGAAGGGGGGTTGAATGTAATTCTGGCTTCTTTTTCAAGATTTTAAAACAGTTCTTACTCGATAATATATATGTGTTTGATTTGTAGAGTGCGGAATAAATGATTTATATGAATCAAAACACAAAGTAATAAAAACACAAGCTTTTAAAACTTTCTGGTGGATTTGAAAGTATCCACCAGATATATATATATATATATATATATATATATATATATATCGAGTGAGAACCCTGTGAAGCATGAATAGTTCACAGCTTCTTACAAGTATGAACAACTAAACTTATAGAGAAATGCTACAGAATACAGCTTGGAAATGTTTCTCTGAAAATGTGTGTGTTTAGCTTGATAATTGTTCTACTTGCTACACTTGGTTTATATATCACCAAGTTTACATGACAATAAGACAAGATAATAAAATAAAGCATATCTAGTCTAACTCCATGCTAATTCACTACTCTATTCCAGCATATTTGAATAACTTCATAATAGCATGGAAATGGTAACCTTCTTTGTTCTCAAATCCCTGTTAAACAGGCTGCCACATTCCTTTTGCAAACACTCGACGCATGTGACTGTGTTGTCACTGTCAATAGATATTTCAATTTGATCATTCGTCGGGTACATGCTTGTCATCCGTCGGGTACATGCTTGTCATCCGTCGGGTGGCTTAGTTGATCATCCGTCGGATAGCTTTGTTGATCATCCGTCGGGTAGCTATTTGATACTTGACTCCATTTCACTTATGCAAAATTGTAAGACATCTCATATTTACAATTAATCAACCTATTCTGCATGTCTACAAGTAGTCTACTGACTCATATGCTCTTACAGAATCTACACAAAGTTGTTTGCAGAAATGTGCTATAATACTTATTATTACATAAGCTACTCACTCGATGGATGTCAAAGCATCATCCGTCGGGACTATATTGAATCATCCGTCGGGACTATATTTGATCATCCGTCGAGTGCTACAAAATTCACTAAGTTAAATCTACTAAGGTGCTTTGTTTAATTTATCATCAAGTTCACAACATATTTCTAACACATACTTTCGGAAAGCTTTTAATAAATAGGGATTGGAGTGCATAATTTACAAATATGATACGGGTGATCAACCCGTACTGACCTCCATCTGGTCATATAGGTACATGAGGCACTATATCGGCCTTTTAATTACTAATCCATCTCCGGTTTTGTAATATCCCATATTTTCAGATATTATTATTATTATTATTATTATTATTATAATTATTATTATTATTATTATTTGAAGTTGTTTATGTGATTTTTATGTGAATTTTGGTGAATTATATGATAATTGAAATTGATGTTTGGGTGTTTATATGTGATATTCTTTGAGTATACTAATTTTTATATGTCCAGAATAAAATATAGATAATTATGATATTTTTTGGTAAATTTTGGACTATTATATGAATTTATAATGATTTATGGATTTATTAATTATTTTCTGAGTAATTATAAAACTGTTTTATAAAACAGGGAATCGTCCAACCTCAGCCGTTTATACATTTTTACAACCAGAAACTCTTCCGAAAATACCTTCCTAACCTAATCTGGTAATTCCGGACATTTTCCGTGTTTTAACTTTTTCGATCCGGATTACGGTTTGACCGGTACGCGTCCTGGCGTAAAATTTTCAATACGATAATCATTTCGGTAGATCAATAAAACCCGTATTCTCGAGAGACGAGATATTTTTACATTATTTTCGTATAAAGTATTTTATAAGAAGCTCAGTTTTGATAATTATCCAAATATGATATTAAATGGTATCGTTTTTATAGCTACTTAGTGGCTAAGTAATCTATTTTCGGATCCGATATGATCCAATGGGAGATCTGTTACGTATTTAAGATGCATTTATAAGAATTGATCAGTAATTTGGTCGCGTGTTTACTCGTGTTACTCGTTTTATCTCGTTTTATGTGCGTTTGAATGCATTTTATGTGTTTCGGGGTTTTTTGTTAATTTAGGGATCATTTTTTTTGTTTCATAAACAAACGGACCCCACCGGGATGTCAAACCCCACGAAATCCATGCTTTTATTTTTATAGAATTATTCGTATTTCAAATACCCTTTATTTTTGTATTTTTGCATTATTCATAATTTTTGAGAAATTTCGATACAAATTTTATATTTTATCGCTTTTAAAATCATTCCCCGTAATTATTATTTTGGGACTTAATTAGTTTAGTTATGGGTATAAAAACACCCTTAATTTATTTTGGGGATATAATTTCTATAAATATAAATAGCTGTATTATTTTTATTTTATTCATTAAATTCATTAAAATTCAGAAAATAGAAAGAGGATCAAGAACAATATTGGGGGTGTAATTTTGTTCTTAGCATAAATCTGATGATTCTGAGGGTGTTTTTGAAGCTTGAGTATCCGATTTGAAGCTCTTGAAGAGCCCGTCCTTTTGGTATAACAATCATCATCAGAGGTAGGGTGTGTATTAATTTCAATTTTTCAAGATTCTTCTTTAAGTTCATTTTGATTTTGGAGTAATTTTTGGATGTTGTTGATATTTGATTATTGTTTCTGGCATTCCAAGGATCATTTTGATATATAGCTTGTTAAATTTGGTTTAGTAGTTAGTAAAGAACGAGTTTTGGGTTTTTTGAAATTTTTGAATCGATTTTCCAGCTTGAACTGAAGTTTTTGGTTGTTCTTGAGGCCAGGATTAGATTTTACTTGTTATAAGGTTTATTTTGGTACCAAAATCATCGATTTTGGTTCAATTTTGAAGATGTTGGGATTTTGGTGTGTGATCGACGGAGTTCAGCCGGTTTTTGGCCGGGGAATGGTTTCCTGGGATCGAATGAAGGTGGTGGCGATGGAGTGGTATTCCTTGAGTGATAAGGATTAGTTTGAGGACAAAAACAGTGAAAAACGATAGAGTATTAGGGGTTGTTGAGTCGCCGGAAGTTCACCGGGACTCGGCCGGAATCTGGAATTTCCAGAAACCGGCGAGCATCCGGTCGTCTTCCTCGCGAACTCCGGCCAAGCTCCTCCATGTTCCCCCCCCCCCCCGGATCCCATTCGCCCCTTCTTGTTTTCCAAAAAGCTGTTTCTGATAATTTCTTTTATTTCAATTCAAAATTCTTTTTCTTAATTAAAAAATTCATTATTTTAGTTCTAAAAATCACTTACTTATTATTTTTAATTCAAAAAAATTAGTTTCCTAATTGTTTTAAATTCCAAAACTTATTTCTGTTTTTATTTTTAAAAATCCATATTTATTTTAATTATCTATAATTTCTTTTAATTAATTATTTATAGATGTAATAAATTGGTTAATTCAGTTAATCAATTAGTTTTATTTATAAAAAAATAGTTAAATAAAATACAATTATTTATAATTAATTCAAATGAATCCTAAAAATTGTTTTCAATCTTGTAAAAATTATATTTTTTGTATTTAAAAATAAATTAATATTATTATTAATTGATTTATTCCCATTTATTCTTAATTTACTCGTAATTAATAAACCGTTCGTCCGTTTAATACGAAACGAACGCGTCTAGACTCAGAAAAATATTCCAATTTCATTAAAAATACTTTCGAGACCCAAATTATTTTGTTTCGAAAGGTCGCTTGTTTTACGAATCATTCTTAGTCGATTTTTGATCGATAAATCATATTTTTAACCCGATTTCAGTTTTAAACGTATCGAGTCCAATCTTTTGGCGAACCGAGTCATATGTTATATGAATTATGTGAATTTTCTGCGTACATGAGTCAAGAGTCTTGTGTTTGACTATTTTCCTTATGTGTAGGCTATCGTATGGTTAGATGATAGGATTTTGACTCGCAGTTCTTCGAGTAATTATCATTTAGATGATTAAAGTTGTATATTTTAACTATAGATGTGGATCGCTCGAGTTGATCGGGACCAGACATTGGATAGAGTGAAATGGAATGGTATTGGATATCTGGCTTGTACCAATAGCAGGAGCAGCATATCAGGAAAATGTGTAAAAAGAAAGATGGTGATGTTTTGAGACAAAATGTTAGAATAGATGTGTCATCACGAGTGTGACTAACTGCTAAAACCCAAAGGCAAGTATCCCTATCATCACTTATTGTTCAAGTGATATTTATTTTAAATCTTCTTATGCTAGTATTGCTTTCCCTATTCTCAGTGTGGTATAGATAATTGTTTTACATATCGCTAAATTAAATGATTCTGTTATGCAAGTACTTATCTATTATTCTATGTTTAGAATATTCAAGTATTTTACTTATCCAACTATCGGATTTATAAATATTTTGGATTTTGGGAAATATGGTGTTATTTTGGGTTTTCTGCCCAAGTAAATGGGCGAATAAAATTTATAAGGGTGTCGAGTATTATGAGCCCTCTCAATAAAACGTTTTAAGATTGGATGATCACAAATTGCGTAAGAGGTCGTGGCGGCGGTCCAGCGGAGATTTAGGTATTATACAGGATATAATACCTTTAGGCCGATATGTGCCTTGGGTGCCCCATTTGTTTAGTTGGATATGCTTCGGCATACCGGTGTTGCTCCGCGGCTGATAACCGACGGCAACACACTGTCGTTCAAGAATTCGAATCTAAATTATTATATTACTTTTGATAATCTTATAAGGAATGGTTTATCAAGTGTTTTGGTTTTGAATAAGAGGCGAAATGCAGTTTTGATTCAGATTCAGATTTATGATGATACTTACTTTGTCGTTAAATATCAAAGGTGGTATTAGTATAGATGATTGATGTTGACTTCAGTATGGGATATTGTGAGCATCAAAGTTCGTATTGATATCTAATTTGATATGACAACAAAATGAGTATTAATATCAAGAGTTCGGTTTTGAAGGAGTTTATGATCCACTCCATAATCATTGTTTCATGTTATTGTTGTTTACGATATTTCCGTAAACACTTTTATACGAGTTTTATTCTCGTCAAGATTTAAAATATTGCTGAAGCATTTCGCTCAAAAATATCAAAAAGAGTTTTGAATACAGTGAGAAATAATTATCCGATTCTTTAATAAATTTTCTGTTTCAGCAATTATGATTTTAAAAGTTCTGTTCTAATGCAGATGTCATTTTTATATCAAAATGAACATATATATATTATAATGATCTTGCTGAGCATTTCTTTCGCTCATACTTGTCTGTTTTCAAATTTAACCTCCAATGAGGATTAACTTGCGTTATTTAGCCGCGTAATTTAAGGAAGCAAAGAAAAAGCTTTTGGAAGGTGGTTGGTCCAGGATTTTCGGACTAGTGTAAGTTTTATTATGTAAAATTTTTTATATTATATTATATTATAATCATGTTATTTTAAAGTTGGGCCTAGTATACTTCTTTTTGAAGTTATACTAGCTGGTTAGTATTGAATTGGAATTTGTTGAAAATAGTTTTAAAAGAAAGTGAAAAATTTATTTGTGGAATTTGGATATCTTATTTCTAGAACTGTAACCTAAAAAGATATTGGATTAGTTTAGGGTCATGGATGCTAAATATCTTCCGCTGGCAATTTGCATTTTGATTAAACATGTTATTTTGGATTGAGATTTCTTCGTGACGACCAAATCCTCCGACCCCGGATTTGGGGGCGTTACAGGTTGGTATCAGAGCTGAGATTATAGTAAACTAGAAATGAGAGTATGTAGGAGTGTGTATATCTATGTGAGGACGCTTGAGCTCATATCGAGTTCTTGTTGGACTATTGGATATAATATCAATGAGTAAGTTAAGATAGGCACATTCCTTTGAGATGATTGTGTTGAGCTGGATGGTACTCCGGGAAGCTGCAAACTTCAATCGTGGAATCTTTCAAGGCTACTATGATTCAACGACGATGAAGATTATCGATATCCTTGGAACATGAATAAGTGTCTAGAATCGGATGACGAGTCAACCGAAGAGTTCAAATAGAAGATATGTATTAAGACTTTGACAATACCTTCTCTTTCTATAACTTCTTTTTTCATCCCTCAAAAATTGGTATCTGTTAGAGGATATATTCCCTAACACTCATTTAGTCATTTTGTCCCAGACTTTTTGTTCACTGGATTTCATTTCCTTCAGAAATATCAGCTTTGAAATCTTTTCAGTTTTATTCATTTGATTTTGAATTCCTTTTATATTCTTTTATTCTAACTGAGATGAATAACCCTAATTATAAGGGACACAAGGTATACATGTCTGTGTGATAGGAGTTGGATGGGACACCATCACTTGTGTGTGGTATGAATACATGAAGGTTAACAACCTTTAGTAGTGTCTTAATTTGGACACGCAATACCAAGTTCGTTTGATCATTATTGATCTCTCAGTTATTCTTTCATTTCAACAAAACTCTCCTAAATTCAGATTTTGGTAACCACAATCGTGGGACATCTGTTATGATATAAAATTCTTTTCTCTGTGAACTTTCATTATTTTATTATTTCAAATACTCGAAGGTATGCCATCAAGTTGAGATGAGTTATCCAGGTCAATGGAAAGTAAGATTTTTGGATGAAATTACCAACATCAATAGTGGATTGCAATGCGGTTAGAGTATCGATGGCATATAACGAAGTCGGTCTGTCTCTTTATTTCTTTCTCTATTTATCTCTATCTCTCCTTCTTTTCTTTCTCTTTATCTTTCTCTCTATTCTTCTTTCTATCTATCAGTAAAAGTGATTCTATGGAGAAATTGGTTAAATGGTATGTGGAAGGAACGATGGTGTGGAACGAAGCTCCCGTGATAATTATGTTATACAAGAAATCCAAGTTTTTATTTGAGATTTTCAGATTGGTTGCTTATGCAAGGTTGGAAAGTTGGTAAGAAGACCCTTAGTGCTTTCTTCTGCTAATTCCGAGGGCGGAATCCTTATAAGGGGGGTAGACTGTAATATCCCATATTTTCAGAAATTATTATTATTATTATTTGAAGTTGTTTATATGATTTTTATGTGAATTTTAGTGAATTATATGATAACTGAAATTGATGTTTGGGTGTTTATATATGATATTCTTTGAGTATAATAATTTTTGTATGTTCAGAATAAAATATAGATAATTATGATATTTTTCTGGTAAATTTTGGACTATTATATGAATTTATAATGATTTGTGGATTTATTAATTATTTTCTGAGTATTTATAAAACTATTTTATAAAATAGGGAATCATTCAACCTCAACCGTTTTTACGTTTTTACAACCCGAAACTCTTCCAAAAACTCCTTCCTAACCTAATCTGGTAATTTCGGACATTTTCCGAGTTTTAACTTTTTTGATCTGGATTACGGTTTCACCCGTACGCTTCCCTGCACAAAATTTTCGATACGATAATCATTTCGATAGTTCAATAAAACCCGTATTCTTGAGAGACGGGATATTTTTACATTATTTTCGTATAAAGTATTTTATAAGAAGCTCAGTTTTGATAATTATCCAAATCTGATATTAAATGGTATCATTTTTATAGTTATGTAGCGGCTAAGTAATCTATTTTCGGATCCGATATGATCCAATGGGAGATCGGTTACGTGTTTAAGATGCATTTATAAGAATTGATCAGTAATTTGGTCGCGTGTTTACTTGCGTTACTCATTTTATCTCGTTTTATGTGCGTTTGAATGCATTTTATGTGTTTTCGGGGTTTTCTGTTAATATAGGGATCATTTCTATGTTTCATAAACAAACGGACCGGGACCCCACTGGGATGTCAAACCCCACGCTTTTATTTTTATAGAATAATTCCTATTTCAAATACCCTTTATTTTTATATTTTTGCATTATTCGCAATTTTTGAGAAATTTTGATACAAATTTTATATTTTATCGCTTTTCAAATCATTCCCCGTAATTATTATTTTGGGGCTTAATTATTTTAGTTATGGGTATAAAAACACCCTTAATTTATTTTGGTGATATAATTTCTGTAAATATAAATAGCTGTATTATTTTTATTTTGTTCATTAAATTCATTAAGATTCAGAAAATAGAAAGAGAATCAAGAACAATATTGGGGGTGTGATTTTGTTCTTAGCACAAATCTGGTGATTTTGAGGGTGTTTTTAATCCTTTTTGAAGCTTAAGTATCCGATTTGAAGCTCTTGAAGAGCCCGTCCTTTTGGTATAACAATCATCATCAGAGGTAGGGTGTGTATTAATTTCGATTTTTCAAGATTCTTCTTTAAGTTCGTTTTGATTCTGGAGTAATTTTTGGATGTTGTTGATAGTTGATTATTGTTTCTGGCATTCCAAGGATCATTTTAATATATAGCTTTTTAAATTTGGTTTAGTACTTAATAAAGAACGAGTTTTGGGTTTTTTGAAATTTTTCAATCGATTTTCCAGCTTGAACTGATGTTTTTGGTTGTTGTTGAGGCCAGGATTAGATTTTACTTGTTATAAGGTTTATTTTGGTACCAAAATCATCGATTTTGGTTCAGTTCTGAAGAAGTTGGGATTTTGGTGCGTGATCGCCGGAGTTCAGCCGGTTTTTGGCCGGGGAATGGTTTCCCGGGATCGAATGAAGTTGGTGGAGATGAAGTGGTATTCCTGGAGTGATAAGGATGAGTTTGAGGAGAAAAATAGTGAAAAACGATAGAGTATTAGGGGCCGTTGAGTCGCCGAAAGTTCAACGGGACTCGGCCGAAATCTAGAATTTCCAGAAATCGGCGAGCATCCGGTCTTCTTCCTCGCGAATTCTGGCCAAACTCCTCCCGGTTCCCCCGCCCTTTGATCCCATTCGCCCCTTCCTGTTTTCCAAAAAGTTGTTTCTGATAATTTCTTTTATTTCAATTCAAAATTCTTTTTCTTAATTACAAAATTCATTTATTTTAGTTCTAAAAATCATTTACTTATTATTTTTAATTCAAAAAAATTAGTTTCCTAATTGTTTTAAATTCAAAAACCTATTTCTGTTTTTATTTTTAAAAATTCATATTTTTTTTAATTATCTATAATTTGTTTTAATTAATTATGTATAGATATAATTAATTGGTTAATTCAGTAAATTAATTAATTTTATTTATAAATAGTTGAATAAAATATAATTATTTATAATTAATTCAAATAAATCCTAAAAATTGTTTTCAAGCTTTTAAAAATTATATTTTGGTATTTAAAAATCAATTAATATTATTAATAATTGATTTATTCCCATTTATTCTTAATTTATTCTTAATAAATAAACCGTTCGTCCATTTAATACGAAACGAACGCGTCTAAACTCAGAAAAATATTCGCTTTCATTAAAAATACTTTCGAGACCCAAATTCTTTTGTTTCAAAAGGTCGCTTGTTTTACGAATCATTTTGAGTCATTTTTTGATCGATAAATCATATATTTGACCCGATTTCAGTTTTAAACGTATCGAGTCGAACCTTTTGGCGAACCGAGTCATATGTTATATGAAATATGTGATATATGGATTATATGTTTATATGTTATGTGAATTTCGTGGGTACATGAGTTAAGAGTCTTGTGTTTGACTATTTTCCTTATGTGTGGGCTATCGTATGGGTAGATGATAGGATTTTGACACGCAGTTCTTTGAGTAATTATCATTTAGACGATTAAAGTTGTATATTTGAATTATAGATACAGATCGCTCGAGTTGATCGGGATCAGACTTTGGAAAGAGTGAAATGGAATGATATTGGATATCTGGCTTCTAGCAATTGCAGGAGCGGCATATCAGGAAATTGTTGGAAAGAAAGATGGTGATGTTTTGAGATAGAATTTTAGAATAAATGTGTCATTACGAGTGTGACTAACTGCTAAAAACCAAAGGAAAGTATCCCTATCATCACTTATTGTTCAAGTGATATTTATTTTTAATCTTCTTATGCAAGTATTGCTTTCCCTATTCTCAGTTTGGTATAGATAAATGTTTTACATATCGCTGAATTAAATGATTTTGTTATGCAAGTACTTATCTACTATTCTATGATCAGAATATTCAAGTATTTTACTTATCCAACTATCGGATTTATAAATGTTTTGGATTTTGGGAAATATGGTGTTGTTTTGGGTTTTCTGCCCAAGTAAATGGGTGAATAAAATTTATAAGGGTGTCGAGTATTATGACCCCTCTCAATAAAAAATTTTAAGATTGGATGATCACAAATTGCGTAAGAGGTCGTGGCGGGGGTCCAGTGGAGATTTATGTATTCTACGAGATATAATACCTTTAGGCCGATATGTGTATTGGGCGCCCCATTTGTTTAGTTGGATATGCTTCGACATACCGGTATTGCTCCGCGGCTGATCACCGGCGGCAACACACCGTCGTTCGAGAATTCCAATCTAAATTATTATATTGCTTTTGATAATCTTATAAGGAATGGTTTATCAAGTGTTTTGGTTTTGAATAAGAGGTGAAATACAGTTTTGATTCAGATTCTGATTTATGCTGATACTTACTTTATTATTAAATATCAAAGGTGGTATTAGTATAGATGATTGATATTGACTTCAGTATGGGATGTTGTGAGCATCAAAGTTCGTATTGATATATAATTTGATATGACAACAAAATGAGTATTAATATCAAGAGTTCAGTTTTGAACGAGTTTATGATCCACTCTATAATCATTGTTTCATGTTATTGTTGTTTACGATATTTCTGTAAACACTGTTATATGAGTTTTATTCTCGTCAAGATTTAAAGTATTGCTGAAGCATTTTGCTCGAAAATATCAAAAGGAGTTTTGAATACAGTGAGAAATAATTATCCGATTCTTTAATAAATTTTCTATTTCAGCAATTATGATTTTAAAAGTTCTGCTCTAATGCAGATATCGGTTTTATATCAAAATGACCATATATATATATTATAATGATCTTGCTGAGCATTTCTATCGCTTATACTTGTCTATTTTCAAATTTAACCTCCAGTGAGGATTAACTTGCATTGTTTAGCCGCGTAATTCAAGGAAGCAAAGAAGAAGCTTTTGGAAGGTGGTTGGTCCAGGGTTTGCGGACTAGTGTAAGTTTTATTGTGTAATTTTTTTATATTATATTATATTATAATCGTGTTATTTTATAGTTGGGCCTAGTATACTTCTTTTTGAAGTTATACTAGCTGGTTAGTATTGAATTGGAATTTGTTGAAAAGAGTTTTAAAAGAAAGTGAAAAATTTATTTGTGGAATTTGGATATCTTGTTTCTAGAACTGTAACCTTAAAATATATTGGATTAGTTTGGGGTCATAGATGCTAAATATCTTCCGCTGGCAATTTGTATTTTGATTAAACATGTTAATTTGGATTGAGATTTCTTCGTGACGACCAAATCCTCTGACCCCGGATTTGGGGGCGTTACAGGTTGGTATCAGAGCTGAGATTATAGTAAACTAGAAACGAGAGTATGTAGGAGTGTGTATATCTATGTGAGGACGCTTGAGCTCATATCGAGTTCCTGTTGGACTATTGGATATAGTACCAACGAGTAAGTTAAGATAGGCGCATTCGTTTGAGATGATTGTGTTGACCTGGATGGTACTCCGGGAAGCTGCAGACTTCTATCGTCGCATCTTTCAAGGCTACTATGATTCGACGACGATGAAGATTATCGATATCCTTGGAACATGAATAAGTGTCTAGAATCAGATGACGAGTCAACCGAAGAGTTCAAATAGAAGATATGTATTAAGACTTTGGCAATACCTTCTCTTTCTATAACTTCTTTTGTCATCCCTCAAAAATTGGTATCTGTTAGAGGATATATTCCCTAACACTCATTTAGTCATTTTGTCCCAGACTTTTTGTTCTCTAGATTTCATTTCCTTCAGAAATATCAGCTTTGAA
Source organism: Apium graveolens (assembly GCF_009905375.1). NCBI lineage: Eukaryota > Viridiplantae > Streptophyta > Magnoliopsida > Apiales > Apiaceae > Apium > Apium graveolens. Next base: position 161,161,087 of record NC_133655.1, on the reverse strand, counting down.
ATCTTTTCAGTTTTATTCATTTGATTTTGAATTCCATTTATATTCTTTTATTCTAACTGAGATGAATAACCCTAATTATAGGGGACACAAGGTATACCTGTCTGTGTGATAGGAGTTGGATGGAACGCCATCACTTGTGTGTGGTGCGAATACATGAAGGTTAACAACCTTTAGTAGTGTCTTAATTTGGACACGCAATACCAAGTTCGTTTGATCATAATTGATCTCTCAGTTATTCTTTCATTTCAACAAAACTTTCTCCTAAATTCAAATTTTGGTAACCACGATCGTGGGACATCCGTTATGATATAAAATTCTTTTCTCTTTGAACTTTCATTATTTTATTATTTCAAATACTCGAAGGTATGCCATCAAGTTGAGATGAGTTATCCAGGTCAATGGAAAGTAAGATTTTTGGATGAAATTACCAACATCAATAGTGGATTGCAATGCGGTTAGAGTATCGGTGGCATATAACGAAGTTGGTCTGTCTCTTTATTTCTTTCTCTATTTATCTCTATCTCTCCTTCTTTTCTTTCTCTTTATCTTTCTCTCTATTCTTCTTTCTATCTATCAGTAAAAGTGATTCTATGGAGAAATTGGTCAAATGGTATGTGGAAGGAACGATGGTGTGGAGCGAAGCTCCCGTGATAATTATGTTATACAAGGAATCCAAGTTTTTATTTGAGATTTTCAGAAAGGTTGCTTATGCAAGGTTGGAAAGTTGGTAAGAACACCCTTAGTGCTTTCTTCTGCTGATTCCGAGGGCGGAATCCTTATAAGGGGCGTAGACTATAATATCCCATATTTTCAGATATTATTATTATTATTATTCTTTGAAGTTGTTTATGTGATTTTTATGTGAATTTTAGTGAATTATATGATAACTGAAATTGATGTTTGGGTGTTTATATGTGATATTCTTTGAGTATACTAATTTTTATATGTTTATAATAAAATATAGATAATTATGATATTTTTCTGGTAAAGTTTGGACTATTATATGAATTTATAATGATTTGTGGATTTATTAATTATTTTCTGAGTAATTATAAAACTATTTTATAAAATCGGGAATCGTCCAACCTCAACCGTTTTTATGTGTTTACAACCCGAAACTCTTCCGAAAACTCCTTCCTAACCTAATCTGGTAATTTCGGACATTTTCCGTGTTTTAACTTTTTCGATCCGGATTACGGTTTGACCCGTACGCTTCCCAGCGCAAAATTTTGGGTACGATAATCATTTTGGTAGATCAATAAAACCCGTATTCTTGAGAGACGGGATATTTTTACATTATTTTCGTATAAAGTATTTTATAAGAAGCTCAGTTTTGATAATTATGCAAATCTGATATTAAATGGTATCTTTTTTATAGTTACTTAGTGGCTAAGTAATCTATTTTCGGATCCGATATGATCCAATCGGAGATCGATTACGTGTTTGAGATGCATTTATAAGAATTGATCAGTAATTTGGTCGCGTGTTTACATGCGTTACTCATTTTATCTCGTTTTATGTGCGTTTGAATGCATTTTATGTGTTTTCGGGGTTTTCGGTTAATTTAGGGATCATTTCTATGTTTCATAAACAAACAGACCGGGACCCCACCGGGATGTCAAACCCCACAAAATCCACGCTTTTATTTTTATAGAATTATTCGTATTTCAAATACCCTTTATTTTTGTATTTTTGCATTATTCGCAATTTTTGAGAAATTTTGATACAAATTTTATATTTTATCGCTTTTAAAATCATTCCCCGTTAGTTATGGGTATAAAAACACCCTTAATTTATTTTGGGGATATAATTTCTGTATATATAAATAGATGTATTATTTTTATTTTATTCATTAAATTCATTAAATTCATTCAGATTCAGAAAATAGAAAGAGAATCAAGAACAATATTGGGGGTGTGATTTTGTTCTTAGCACAAATCTGGTGATTTTGAGGGTGTTTTTAATCCGTTTTTGAAGCTTAAGTATCTGATTTGAAGCTCTTGAAGAGCCCGTCCTTTTAGTATAAAAATCATCATCAGAGGTAGGGTGTGTATTAATTTCGATTTTTCAAGATTCTTCTTTAAGTTCGTTTTGATTCTGGAGTAATTTTTGGATGTTGTTGATAGTTGATTATTGTTTTTGGCATTCCAAGGATCATTTTAATATATAGCTTTTTAAATTTGGTTAGTAGTAGGTAAAGAACGAGTTTTTTGTTTTTTGAAATTTTTGAATCGATTTTCCAGCTTGAACTGATGTTTTTGGTTGTTCTTGAGGCCAGAATTAGATTTTACTTGTTATAAGGTTTATTTTGTTACCAAAATCATCGATTTTGGTTCAGTTTCGAAGAAGTTTGGATTTTGGTGCGTGATCGCCGGAGTTCAGCCGGGTTTTGGCCGGGGAATGGTTTCCCGGGATCGAATGAAGGTGGTGGAGATGGAGTGGTATTCCTGGAGTGATAAGGATGAGTTTGAGGACAAAAATAGTGAAAAACGATAGAGTATTAGGGGCCGTTGAGTCGTCGAAAGTTCACCGGGACTCGGCCGAAATCTGGAATTTCCAGAAACCGACGAGCATCCGGTTGTCTTCCTCGCGCACTCCGGCCAAGCTCTTCCCTGTTCCCCCGCCCTTTGATCCCATTCGCCCCTTCCTGTTTTCCAGAAAGCTGTTTCTGATAATTTCTTTTATTTTAATTCAAAATTCTTTTTCTTAATTACAAAATTCATTTATTTTAGTTCTAAAAATCATTTACTTATTATTATTATTTCAAAAAAATTACTTTCCTAATTGTTTTAAATTCAAAAACTTATTTCTGTTTTTATTTTTAAAAATTCATATTTGTTTTAATTATCTATAATTTGTTTTAATTAATTATGTATAGATATAATTAATTGGTTAATTCAGTTAATTAATTAATTTTATTTATAAATAGTTAAATAAAATATAATTATTTAAAATTAATTTAAATAAATCCTAAAAATTGTTTTCAAGCTTTTAAAAATTATATTTTGGTATTTAAAAATCAATTAATATTATTATTAATTTATTTATTCCCATTTATTCTTAATTTATTCGTAATAAATAAACCGTTCGTCCGTTTAATACGAAACGAACTCGTCTAGACTCAGAAAAATATTCCGCTTTCATTAAAAATACTTTCGAGACAAAAATTCTTTTGTTTCGAAAGGTCGCTTGTTTTACGAATCATTATGAGTCGTTTTTTGATCGTTAAATTATATTTTTGACCCGATTTCAGTTTTAAACGTATCGAGTCGAACCTTTTGGAGAACCGAGTGATATGTTATATGAATTATGTGATATATGGATTATATGTTTATGTGTTATATGAATTTCGTGCGTACATGAGTCAAGAGTCTTGTGTTTGACTATTTTCCTTATGTGTGGGCTATCGTATGGGTAGATGATAGGATTTTGACGCGCAGTTCTTTGAGTAATTATCATTTAGACGATTAAAGTTATATATTTGAATTATAGGCACGGATCGCTCGAGTTGATCGGGACGAGACATTGAAAAGAGTGAAATGGAATGGTACTGGATATCTGGCTTCTAGCAATCGCAGAAGCAGCATATCAGGAAAGTGTTGGAAAGAAAGATGGTGATGTTTTAAGATAGAATGTCAGAATAAATGTGTCATTACGAGTGTGACTAACTGCTAAAAACCAAAGGAAAGTATCCCTATCATCACATATTGTTCAAGTGATATTTATTTTAAATCTTCTTATGCAAGTATTGCTTTCCCTATTCTCAGTTTGGTATAAATAAATGTTTTACATATCGCTGAATTATATGATTCTGTTATGCAAGTACTTATCTACTATTCTATGTTCAGAATATTCAAGTATTTTACTTATCCAACTATCGGATTTATAAATATTTTGGATTTTGGGAAAGATGGCGTTGTTTTGGGTTTTCTTCCCAAGTAAATGGGCGAATAAAATTTATAAGGGTGTCGAGTATTATGACCCCTCTCAATAAAACTTTTTAAGATTGGATGATCATAAATTATGTAAGAGGTCGTGGCGGGGGTCCAGTAGAGATTTAGGTTTTATACAGGATATAATACCTTTAGGCCGATATGTGCCTTGGGCGCCCCATTTGTTTAGTTGGATATGCTTCGGCATATCGGTATTGCTCCGCGACTGATCACCGGCGGCAACACACCGTCGTTCGAGAATTCCAATCTAAATTATTATATTGCTTTTGATAATCTTATAAGGAATGGTTTATCAAGTGTTTTGGTTTTGAATAAGAGGTGAAATACAGTTTTGATTCAGATTCAGATTTATGCTGATACTTACTTTATTATTAAATATCAAAGGTGGTATTAGTATAGATGATTGATGTTGACTTCAGTATGGGATGTTGTGAGCATCAAAGTTCGTATTGATATATAATTTGATATGACAACAAAATGAGTATTAATATCAAGAGTTCGGTGTTGAACGAGTTTATTATCCACTCCATAATCATTGTTTCATGTTATTGTTGTTTACGATATTTCCGTAAACACTGTTATATGAGTTTTATTCTCGTCAAGATTTAAAGTATTGCTGAAGCATTTCGCTCGAAAATATCAAAAAGAGTTTTGAATACAGTGAGAAATAATTATCCGATTCTTTAATAAATTTTCTGTTTCAGCAATTATGAATTTAAATATTCTGCTCTAATACAGATGTCGGTTTTATATCAAAATGACCATATATATATATTATAATGATCTTGCTGAGCATTTCTTTCGCTCATACTTTTCTATTTTCAAATTTAACCTCCAGTGAGGATTAACTTGCGTTGTTTAGCCGCGTAATTCGAGGAAGCAAAGAAGAAGCTTTTGGAAGGTGGTTGGTCCAGGGTTTGGGAACTAGTGTAAGTTTTATTCTGTAAAATTATTTATATTATATTTTATTATAATCGTGTTAATTTATAGTTGGGCCTAGTATACTTCTTTTCGAAGTTATACTAGCGGGTTAATATTGAATTGGAATTTGTTGAAAAGAGTTTTAAAAGAAAGTGAAAAATTTATTTGTGGAATTTGGATATCTTGTTTCTAAAACTGTAACCTTAAAATATCTTGGATTAGTTTGGTGTTATAGATGCTAAATATCTTCCACTGGAAATTTGCATTTTGATTAAACAGGTTAATTTGGATTGAGATTTCTTCGTGACGACCAAATCCTCTGACCCCGGATTTGGGGGCCTTACAGGTTGGTATCAGAGCTGAGATTATAGTAAACTAGAAACGAGAGTATATAGGAGTGTGTATAGCTATGTGAGGATGCTTGAGCTCATATCGAGTTCCTGTTGGACTATTGGATATAGTACCAACGAGTAAGTTAAGATAGGCGCATTCGTTTGAAATGATTTTGCTGAGCTGGATGGTACTCCGGGAAGCTGCCAACTTCTATCATGGAATCTTCCAAGGCTACTATGATTAGACGATGATGAAGATTATCGATATCGTTGGAACATGAATAAGTGTCTAGAATCGGATGACGAGTCAACCGAAGAGTTCAAATAGAGAATATGTATTAAGACTTTGGCAATACCTTCTCTTTCTATAACTTCTTTTGTCATCCCTCAAAAAGAGGTATCTGTTAGAGGATATATTCCCTAACACTCGTTTAGTCATTTTGTCCCAGAATTTTTGTTCTCTGGATTTCATTTCCTTTAGAAATATCAGCTTTGAAATCTTTTTAGTTTTATTCATTTGATTTTGAATTCCTTTTATATTCTTTTATTTTGACTGAGATGAACAACCCTTTTATAGGAGTTGGAAAAATCACTTCAAATTTTAAGTCACATTTTCTTTTTAAAAGAACTACTGTCCTTTGAAATAATTTGGACTCTTTCAAGTCAAAAATCATTCTTAACTTTAATTTCAGGGATTGAAGTCTAAAGCGAGGGTATAACAAGGGACTGTAGTTCAAGAAGGTTATTCAGGGGTAGGGATAAGTGCTAGAAAAGCATAAGTAATATCAACATGGTGGTATCATCAAAGTATATGTATCATCAAAGCATAAATATCAGGGTTACATAGGTATTAATGAAATGAACAAGGTATTGAAGTAGTCATGGCAAGTATATAAAGAACATGATAGCAATAAGGGTATTTGAGTTTCAGGGAGAACAACATCATATCATCTCTTTCATTTCCTTTAACATTTCATATCATAATCACTTTATGAGAGAGGACATAGTTACTTGCCTAATTGAACTTTCCTTCTTGAACAAGGAATCACAACTGTCACTTAGGGTAGGGTAACCTTTATTCTCCTAACCTGAGCGTCCTCACTTTTTGAACCTCACAAAGCTTTTCTTCCTTGACCAGTTTAACTCTTGTTAGTCTTCTATAATAGCTCTTCATTTGCTATACTTCACGTACTCACATACCATTTCTGAAAATCTGAAAAATTCGAATTCATAACTTGAAACCGAAAAATACAAATTTACGAAGAGTTTTGACTATAATTTGGGCTCAAGAACATCATTGCCTACTCCCACCAGCTTACCAAAGCTCATGGCCGGTGGTGGCAGAGTTCGGAGGTGCCCGAAACCGGGTTTCCATCACAAACACCGACCAATGATAAATCGTAATCGATTTTACATAATTTCATACTCATAAATCAAAATCAATTCATAAAAATTCGAATCTCTTCTCAAATTAATTTAAATTTGATCAATGGAAACATATATACACACATGCAACAAGGGGGCAAGGAGTACATAGACAAGGAAATTCAAATTAAGCTTGAGAAGGATAAAAGAATAGATCAAATATGGTGGTGGTGATGTTAACCAATGAGAGAGAAGAGAGAACCGAGAGAATTAAGAGAGAGAGGGGGTATCCAGCAAAAAAGAGAAGAGGGAGAGCTGTATATGTGGCTGGGAACCCAGGGGTAAAAGGGTAATTAGGCCCTTTTTTATTCTTGAATTTCATTTACTTAAAAAATTGCTGAAAATGAGCTTATAAAATATAAAATTGGGGACTAACTATTTTTTAAAAAAGAAAATTTATTTTTATAATGTAGAGGACGGAAGTACCTTTCTCCTCATATTTTCTAAATAATTTTTGAGCGTACGGTATATTTTCAACGAATTTTGCAAGATAGCCCGTAAAGTAGAAATAATCTTTTTAAAAAGTATTTTAAAATACTTGGTCAGCATAATAAATCCAAATATTATTTTTAAAAAGTCTCTAGAGCTATTCTAGAGATAATAAAAACAATTTTCAAGATTTAAATGTACTCCGATGATTTTATACGAATGTTTTAAGGTCAATTAAACCCTATTTTTCACACAATAAATAATTAAAAATATTTTAAAAAAACTTTGACCACAAAGTCACTCATATATAAATCAAATAACACATAATCACATATCTCAATTAATAAAATCTCACACTCACCAATTTTTCTATTTGATCCTTTATTTTTAACTTCCTTTTTATAATCACTAATCACAAAATAATTCAACTAACGACCCAACTTTAATTACTCTAACTCTGATAATCACAGAAGCACATAGGACTCTTTATATGCTCTTCCACATTAACATATTCCTTTATATTCTGTTTACTTCAATAATATGGAATCCACTTTTCAATATTTACGGGTAGCGTCTCAGTTGACGACCCAATTCGATATAAATCATTTACCATTTCAAGTCACTTTGGACTCGTCAAATTGGAATAATTTATTTTTAATTATTTACTCACTAATTCACATAAATAGCACAAAAATCAAATAACTCATATGATATTATTAATGAATTTCCCGGATATTACATATTTCCCCCTTAAAAGGATTGTGTCCCTAGAATCAAGTCTAACTTAATTGTATGATTGGTGTTTCCACCAAAACTCTCACAATCACCATAAACTTATTCTTAATAATTTCTCTTATCGGTCTAACATTTCTACCATTTATTCTTTATATGCTAAATCAAGCTAAATCTCGACGGATTCGTCACTTATCACATCATTCAAACTTCGAACTATCACGTTTGGGAACAATACAACACATACTATAAATGTGGTTCATATAGGGATGCAACGTTAGCCTACAACCAATTTTTATATGCTTTAGAACCTCATATGGTGGTTCGTTTACGCTCAATTTATGCTTCCATTGGAGATAAAAGATACAGAATACAAGATCATATGCTGCACCCAACGCTTGATTTAGAAAAAAAAATCGATGGAAATTATTTTTCCAGAATACTTGATGAAAATTGGAATTTAATGAATCATGGAAGAAGGGTGGGGAATAATTTGGATACTGAGAACAACCATATTAGTACATAAGATGACCTGTCTTAGTACTATATAGTTTACAATACATAATTAGGTGACGTCCTACCAGACCTTTTGTCACAAAGATAAATAGTCAAATTGTAAGCATTATCCAAAGATTTTTCTTGTTTATCTTTCTTTCTAGGAAAATTAATAACAAGACCATCGCATATTAAAGTTGCGATTGAATGTCCTTCATCAAGTGGACCTATTACTCCAACAAATGAACTATTTCAGTACTTATGGTACTTATAGATGCATCACACTATGATCACATGTTATCTTACTATTTACTCTTATATGGCATTCTCCCGACTCCTTACTCAAATAATTCGGTAGGACAAAATTTCTGGATCATGCAATTAAGAAAATTCGAATGAAAAATGTTAGAGAATTTATATCCTAATATTTCAATCATTATTGCATGTCAATTGGGATTGAAATAGTATATCTGGTTCCTCACACGTATGGCCGAAAAGGTTTAGCGGAATCTTTTATTAAGGGGCTGAAGTTGATTGCTAGGCCTTTGCACATGAGAACAAATTTACGAAATATTGTCGGGGGATATGCAATATTACATGCTACATCATTAGTTCGACCGACTGCATATCATTAATATTCCCATTGCAGCTTGTAAATGGTCAAGAACCAAATATCTCTCATCTAAGAGTTTGTGTATGTACAGTTTATGTTCCTATATCTCATTCCCAAAGAACAAAAATGGGACCTTAAAAAGATTAGGGATATATGTTGGGTTTGACTCTCCCTCAAATAAAATATTTGGAGCCCATGACTGGTGATTTATTTAAGGCAAGATTTCCCGACTGACAGTTTGATGAGACAGTTTTTCTTGCATTGGGGGAGATGAGTCAAAATTTGAAAAAAAAAACAAGAAATTTTATGGAAGTGTCTATGTCTCATTTTGATCCTCGTAATAATCAATGTAAACCTGAAGTTCAAAAAAATTATCCACCTACAAGAAATTACAAATACATTGCCCGACTCATTTACTGATGTCAAGACAAAGACAAAGTCACATATACCAGTTATTAATACTCCTTGTAAAATCAAAATTTCGGATGAGAAAAGTTTTGCTAGCAAACGAGTCTAAAGCCTAACAGAAGCGTGGTAGCCCAATTGAATCCAAAGATAAAATTCCTAAAAGATCAAGGAAACTTGATAAACAAGATGGTACACTAAGTGACAATATTTCTATATAATTGGATAGGACCACTGAAGAGACTTCTTCAAAGGATGATCAAACACATAGAATTGATGATAATGAAGAGATCTCGATAAACTATTTCATTTCAGAAAAGAGGTGGAATAGAAAAGAATTGTGGTGGATGATATATCTGTATATACAGTTGCACTTGACATTTCTGAAGAAATAGAGGATAATGAACCTAGATCGATCAATAAATGTAAAAGAAGAAATTATTGGCCAAAACGGAAAGATGCTATTGAGACATAATTGATATCACTTGAAAAATACCAAGATTTTGGACCTATTGTCCAAACACCTGCAGGTGTAAATCCCGTTGGATATAGATAGGTATTTGTGCATAAAAGAAATGAGAAAAATGAAGTTGTAAGATATAAGGCACGTCTTGTTGCTCAAGGCTTCTTACAAAGATCGGGAATTGATTATGAAGAAACTTATTTTCCAATAATGGATGCAACAACATTCTGATTTTTAATAAGTTTATCCATTCTAGAAGGGCTCCGAATGAATTTGATGGTGGTTGTGACTGCCTACTTGTATGGGTCACTTGATAATAACATTTACATGAAAATCCCTGACGGATTAAAAATGCTTGAAGCATATAGTTCAAGACCCCGGAGATTTACTCAATTAAATTACAAAGATCATTATGTGGGTTGAAACAATCGGGTCACATGTGTAACACCCCCAAATTCGGGGTCGGGGATCCGGGTTGTCACGAGTTCCATTTCCCTTAATAACACTTAATCTTAATAAACAACCAACTACTGCGTACTATGACCCCAAATATACACACACACCACAAGTTATAGTCTCAGAGATGAATACCAAAAATAACACAAGTCATTTTATTCCACAATTATAAGTCATTACACCTTAAAGGGTTTACGAGTAAATTTACATATTCTTTGCCATTATTACAATTCATAAATATACATAAGTCTGGTTCATCAGAAGTTGAAAGCCTAGCCTATTGGTAGTTCCTACATCAGCTACAGCGATATTAACGCCTACAGGAAACTGCGGAATGTTTCCTATCCGCTCGCGAATTGGGAGCTTGGTCATGTTCATCTTGTCTAGCTATTGTTGTGTGATGAAAGAAGAAATCAAGGGTGAGCAACAAGAACACCAAAATAACATGTATAGTAATTAACAATATATGAGCATTCTCATAGTACTCATGAAAGTCTTGGTCAAGCAAACAAGAACCAAGTTTGATATCTTAACGCGACGAAGTCGCAAAATATTCAGTATATATATATACACTTTTCAAAATCTTTGAAATCCTCTATCATGCATAATATACACAGAGTTCCAGTTTATAACTGTATAAAAATATCATTGTAAGGTGATCTCATATATCTAACCTTGTCTCAACGTTTTTCTGAAAATCTTTGTCAAGCATAAGATAATCATTTACTAGATATAAGTTGAAAATATGAAGTTACAAGATACTCCAATATAATTATATCTTTTCCGAATACTTTTTGAACTATCACCGTTCAAGGTATAATCAGTTTCAAAGTTCTTCATATATCGATGAACTTACGAGGTAAGACTTGTATATAACTCATTTTCGCAAATACTCTTGAGGGATTTTATCCGCTCAAGGAAACTTAAAACTTTGATCATTAACAAAATATGAAGTTACGAGATACTTCAATTTATGGAAACATCATTTTGAAAACTCGACCCTGCCAACACTCAACAGTCGCCCAGCCGTATCCTTTCTATCGAAGTGCTCTGGGTAGTGTTGCAGAAATATCCAATCTGGATGATGAACTCATTATGGGAGTTTTCCGCGCCAGGAAGACCACTTACGATGATCAGTTGCAGTAGTACAACCCCTCAATTTTCTACATTTAGAGGAGAACAGTCGGATTTACTTATCGACCGAACGCTGGACTCCTAAGGAATGGACCGTCTTATCGGAACTTCCGGGCCATTTGGGCCAATACGACCACTTACGCCACTCCTAGTTCAGATGAAATCCATGATTCTGAAATGTAAAGCTCGTTCCCCTTTTCCCCAAGTAGAAACTTGTTGATACGGCTCCACCAAGAAGTCGTATCTAGTTGGAAAGGAAAACTCACCCATCTTTCCCAGGCGATGCCTATTAATGGATTAAACTTATTCCAAGAATTTTACTTCCCGGGTGTTGGGTAAGTAATCAAAAACTCTTTAATCAACACAGCAACCTTGTTGTGAATATAAAAATACATCACAGAGCCGAATCCCTCAGATTTTTAAGCGAGTATTTAAATCCCCTTCGAAAGGAAGATCTTAAATTTGAAAACAAGTTTTGGGATCCGCTCTAGCCTTTAAAATCATTTTGAAGACTCAAAAATATTTTTGAAAGTGTTTGGAATAAGGATGATTTGATAGAATAAATCAATTCCAAGATAATCAAAGAATATCCGAATATTACGCTATAATTATTCCAATAACGAATAGCTTTTATGAAAGTAAATGAAATAAAAGTTTTGAAAATAACTTTCTGAAAATATTTAAGGTAAGAATGATTGACGATATCAATCATTTCTCGAATACTTGGCGAATATCGAAACATTATTCTTTAAGAAAATAAAGAATATTATTTAATAAAATAAGTGGAGTCATAAGTCCTTGAATGAATATTCAGACTAATATTCATTTATTAAATAAATTAAGTGGAGTCATAAGTCCTCGAATGAATATTCAGACTAATATTCATTTAATAAAATAAGCGGAGTCATAAGTCCTCGAATGAATATTCAAAAAATAATATTCACTTATAATATAAAACTATCGAATAAACATTATTCGATTAATAGTTTTGAAAACTATTTATATATATATATAAACTACTCGGGAACATCGCCTCCCGGTTTAGAAAAATGTTCAACTCTGGGTCCCCTATACTAAGGGTATACGCAAGTACTGCTTATCTCTAGCATAGGTATTATGCAGTTTATAATCAATTGAATCAACAATGAGATATCAAGATTATGAAATAGGTATGCATATATATCATATCAACATGCTTCAATATATCGCAAGACTTGCTAATAACGACCATGCACTTATCTCAAGATAATGCATCAATATATTCACATCACAACAACAGTATAACGGGTAGAAAACTTGCATGAGTGTTCCGGGGTAGACTTAAGCTTAGAGTGGGTCCGATAACCTATGAACAACAACATAAGCCAGAATTAAACCATGATCGCTTAAGAAACTAGACTTTATCCACTTAGACCCTAACATTCGCTTTTGCGCTTAACAATTTACATAAGTCGCTCGAGTACCCTCGGCTCCACCATTTTTATAAAATTAACCATTAAACGTTTAAAGGTGACTCTTTCGTGAGTACTTTACCAACTGCCTAATCCACCTTAAATAATTGTTTCGTGTTTCGATTAATCATTTAAGGGTCTCAATTATGGTCTCAAAGTTACTCGAGGTTTCGGGGTTCGCTCGCGAAACGCCGTTACTTAAAACGGTCGTTTCTCATCACTCATAACTCGGATTTAGGAGAATGACATATCAAAATGAAGCTCGTAACATGAACTATCTAAATATGGAAAAGGTAATAATCTTACAATGAGTTCACGGGTCCTAAATTTAATCACATAAACAGTTAAGGAAAATCGAGCATTATGACGGCTAGAACTTAGTGATTTCTAATATTTTTACCACTCCAAATCAATCCCTTCCAACTACATTACATACACAACTTCAAGATTCAAATCTAGGCTACTGATTTTAGCAAAAACAAGCTCAAGATCCTCAATCTAATTCAATATTATACCATCTCCATAATCAACTACTCTACTTAATAACAATCAAAGTTCAATTCAAACTTAATCATTCAAACAACTACTCATCCATCCAAACCATCCCAAAATTCAAGCAAACAAACTTAGTACTCAAAGGTCCAGAAGTTTTATACATTTATTTGTGAGGGGAAAGTTTCTAGGAAGCCTTAAAACCTTGATTAATCCTTATATAAGCTTGGATCTCACAAACAATCAAGAAAACATAAAGTTAGGTTTTGAAGTTTCTAAAAGTCCAATTGAAAGAACTGTAAAAATGAGGGCCTTACCATGCTTATATGGACGAGACTTGTGAACAGGAGTTGTATGCCATCTCAATACCTTTTTAACGAGCTATAGAACACAATATTTGAGTGAGTATTGAAGGAGATATGGCAGTTTGAAGTTGCTGGTATTATTTTGGCTGAGAGCAAAATGAAGAAATGGAGAAATGGAAATGCTTCTTTGATTGCCTTGGAGTTTATGTGGTGTTTTGTTGCTTGATTAACAACCTTGGTTTAGCTATAGTTTAAATGCCTGGCTAGAATTCATTCTTGACAAATATCTAATTAACCATGCTTATGTCACCTTGATCATGTCATCTTGCTACCACTTGTCCACACCTTGTGGTTTGATGATGTCATAATCCCTGGCTTCTTGTACAAGCTTGTCTCCTGGTCGCTTATGTGTTTTACGGTTCTCTTATCTCTCGTTCTCGTCAATAGTTTGAGGGATCATATCCGGGACCTCATTACCTGGGCTTCCCTGAACCTTTCTTAATATTTTATATTCCTTTAATGATCCTTTCTTATAATTCTTGAATTAAAATCATTTTAATTATGTTACCTTATACTCAATTCTTTTGGTATCTGGTGGATTTTCGGGAAATATCAAAGTGTTCGAATCCGAATTATGACGACCTTTACATACACTCATTTACTTTATGGAATACTAATACGATCTCAGAATTTCCAATAACAATACTCCTATATAGTGTGGTTTCATAATTTTCCTTAATCAGCATCATCAACAAAAAGTTATTATTCATCAGGGTTTCAAATATTTCCAAAAATTGGGGTTATTATAGCATGTGGTATAATCATCTCAGCGAGCACCTTTTGAAAGATGGATATATTAATAATGTTATTTGTCCATGTGTTTTTATTTAAAGGACAAAAATGGGATTTACTATCATTGCAGTCTATGTTGATGAATTAAATATCATTGGTACCCCAGAAGAACTCAATGAGATAACTGAATATTTAAAAAGAGAATTTAAAATGAAATACTTGGGTAAAATAAAACTTTGTCTTGGATTCCAAGTCAAATATTTATCTAAAGGAATATTTGTCCATCAGTCCGCATATATTGAAAAGATCCTTAAATGATTTATTATGGATAAAGCATATATAGTGAGTACCCTATGGTTGCACGTTCACTTGAAAAGAATAAGGATGAATTGCGCCCAAAAAAAGGAGAAGAACTTCTTGGTCCTGAAGTACCATATCTTAGTGCCATTGATGCACTAATGTATCTTGCCAATTGTACCATCCTGATATTGCATTTTCCGTTAATCTATTGGAAAGACATAGTTCTGCTCCAACTCGAAGACATTGGACTGGTGTGAAACAAATTTTTAGATACCTTCAAGGAACAATGGATATGGGTTTGTTTATTCTAAAGAGTCAAAATTGGAATTAGTTGGTTATGCAGATGCAGGAAATCAGTCTAATCCACACAAAGCAAGATCACAAACTCTAACGACCTCCAAACCTGGATCAGAAGTTTGGGGTTCACAACACACTCACACACACCCAATATATATAAACCTGCTTATGAAAGTAATATATATAAAGATTCTACTTACATCGCACCAAATCTCGACTAGCTAACCTTACACCTAATAATGATATCATTCGTACAATCTTGCATAACTCATTTACAATATAAAGCTCCTGCTAGCTCGATCCCACTAATCCCGGAATCCTCGTTACCAACAATTTCCTTTTCAACTGTTGAAAACATAAAAAGATTTGCAAGGGTGAGCTAACTAGCTCAGCAAGTCATAATAGCAATGACTGAGGTTAAACAGTGATCAATTGAAATAAATCAGAAGAATCAGATTTCTGGATAAGTAACGATTTGAATTGGATATTCACTTTTCATTTTAAAAACCAAGGTTAGGCTGTTGATCGGTCACGTACTAACCCCGAGCAAGGCACACATCTTTGATCTCTACACTGGATCCACGACACGTATTGGCCTATTATGACCACGAATCTGGTCTGACCATGAATCTGGTCAACATTTATAAAACCATCCAATTCCAAAATGATTCAATATGATAACCATTTTAATTCAATAAAAATAGAATCATAATTAACATTGATAATGCATTTATCTCAGAGCATAAGCCATTTCATAGGTATCACCAGGGTATATCAAGGTGTAATATGAAGAACGGCTTCAAGCCTGATGAAGAATTACGCATCTGAGGAAAAATAGTTCAATGATAAAGCAGGGTATAGATCTTTGATAATATAGGGTAGTATAGGGTATATCAGTTTCTGTATACTCAAATAATTCCGTTTCAGTATTTTGTTTATGGTGGGTATGTATTTATGAAGTAGTAACGTATTTTTATGGTTTAATATCTGGGAAATTAACAGTTGGTGGTTTTCAAGAAATAAGGCTTACAGCTCAAGTTCAATGATATGATCAGGGTTCAAGGTTGAATAGTTTAAAGCGCTTGCAATATAAAACATGATTTATTTTGAATATTAGCAACATGTTATGAGAGAGTTCAAAATATTTGCAATATATCTTGAAGAAGGTTCAAAAGTACTTGCCTTATCACAGATGATTACCAACTTTACTTGCATTCGTTTATCGTTTCTACTCAACAACCACTTATCTTCTTTTTCTATGCTTTACTTCTATTCACCGATCATTTTCTTTCTTTTTCTACGCTTCAGTTCTAGTTACTGATCATTGGTTTTCAGTTTCAATGCCTTGATTACTCTTCTAGGCATCATAAGTATCTATTAATACTCAATCTCATATTATTCTAATTGTCACATAGACGTCATCAGCTTTTATCTACCCTTCGTTTTACCCAAATCCGATTTACGGATTGAAAGTTACAGCAAAAACCGTCGAACAATAACCACATAGGAATATAGAACATAAATCAGATAGCACGTAGCACATATCACGCAAGATATTCGATCAAAATAATTTTTCAAAGAAGATTCAGGGTCAAAATGATTTTCCAGGTACTTATTACGAATTTTAGAACATTTTTCGGAGTTAAAATGGCCCTCTAAATCATTTTATAATTAAATAATAGGGTTGAACACCCGAATCTGACTTAAAAATAATTTTATAATAATTATCGAGCCTTGAAAATAATTTTAAATAATATTTTAAAATTCGAAACTATTTTTCGGAATTTTTAAATCCAAATACATAATTAAATTCAATTTAATAATTAATTAAGATTAATTAATAACTAATTAAATTAATTAATCAATTAATGTTTAAATTAATTGACAGATAAATAATTAATTATCAACTAAAATTAATTAAGTAAGTAATTAAGATTTATTTTTAAATTAAATATAATTTTCAGAAATTAAATACTGAATTTTGGAATTTTAAAATAAATAAAAATCAATTTATGAAAATATTATTAAAAAGAAAATACATTTTCTGAAAATAATAAAAAAGAAATTTGATTTTTAAATATTTTTAAAACTGAGATCTGATTTTTTAAAGATTTTAAAACAAAAGTATTAAAAATGCGAATTTTATAAAATTCGGGATAAAATTCGGGGGCTAAACTGTAATTGTTATAGTCACCCCCTCCACTCTCCGGCCAGAGTTTCACCGCGCCGCCGCCGGATGTTTCCGGTCGACTTTTCTTGCCCAGAACAGAGTGTAAAGATGCATAATTACAGTTCTATCTGCCAGGAATTCAAATATGCAATTAAAATCTTCAAATATCACAGAGTTTGGCCAGAATTTGTTCGAGAAAAATACGCCGTCGTTCGAGCTCGATTTTCCGGCGAGCTTCTACGGTTAATCTCCGATCAAACCACAAGTACCAATCGAATCCTTGAACAATGATCTATAATCTGATGTACTCAATTTAAACTATTAACCCCCTAACACAAAATCGCCTAAAAATCAATTAAGAACATTCAAAGTTATAAATCCTAGTTTAACAATCCGAGAATCAAACCTCAATTTCTATATGTTATTAAACTCCAAATTCATCATATAATATACCAAAATGACCAGGAAGAAAAGATCTACATGATTAAACCATCAAACCATATCAACAACATCAAGAACAAAAATTCCTATTTTATTCAATAAATAATTCGAAATAAAATAATTAAATAATATCAAAACCTTGATTTCTGTACCAGAAGTGTTGATTCATTCAGAAAGGTCTTTTTGAGAGCTTCGATTTGATATATGGCATGCCTGAATTGGAGGTCGATAACGCCTTCGTTTGTGCGTTTGATTTTCAAGAACGCGGTATTTTTAGGGTTTTCTCTGTAATATATCGGTTTTATCTGGTTGATTATAATTATACGATAAAATGAAATAAGAAAGGGCTATTTATATTTATGGAATATTGGTTCATGTTGGATCGTATTGGATCGATAAATTAGTTGCTTAGCCGCTAAGTAACTGTAAAAATGATCCGTTTTGATACTCGTATTGGATAATTATCCAAACCAGGCTTCTTATAAAACACCTTATACAAAAATAATGTAATATTATCCTGTATTTCGAGAATTCGGGTTTTGTTGATTTATCGAAATGTTTATTGTATCGAAAATTTTGCGTCGGGCCGCACACGGGTCAAACCGTAATCCGTATTGAAAAAGTCAAAACACGGAAAATATCCGGAATTACCAGATTAGGTTAGGAAGGAGTTTTCGGAAGAGTTTCGGGTTATAAAAATCTAAAAACGGTTAAAGTTGAACGATTCCCGTCTTTATAAAATAGTTTTGTAATTATTCAGAAAATAATTAATAATTTCATAAATCAATATAAAATCATTTAACAGTCCAAAAATTACCAGAATAATACCATAATTATCTATATTTTATTCAGGACATAATAAAATTAACATACCTACACTTTACCATATCTAAACATTCACACATCAACACCAATTATCAGATAATTCACCAAAAAATCACATAATAATTATTTATCGATATAAATAATTACACGCTATATCCAGGATATTACATCCTTCCCCCCTTAAAAGGATTCTGTCCTCAGAATCACACTAAGGATCAGATAATGATACATTCAAGTATCTCGCTTCCATTTTCTCAGGCTGATCCCTCAACCTTACCACTTTTCATAAACTTTAACTCGCAATATCAATCATTACGCAACAGCCTCTTGCTGACATCAAATTCTATTAGTTTCTCATATAACTAAACTTAAGTCTCCATTATATATATAATGGAGCTAAATTACTCTTCCTGAGTATACACATATAAACACCCTCTGAACCTGCTATACGTGTGGCGGTGAACTCAACTCACTTGCACTTTTCCTGCCTATTTTACTGTCTCAAAAGGACCAGCATAATGCCTATTAATTCTCTTTGCTTTCTAATTCTAGTAATTCGGGCTCTTTAATCGTTCCCTTAATTTTCTTGTCCATCTGCGAACGATATATTGAAACCATGACGTATTTGATTTCTAACGTTCTCAAAATTACTTTACAATTAAGAATCAACGAGAAAATCTTGACTGGATATAATTGACGCACAAACTTATCACCATATCTTATTTTCCTTAAATCACAATCGAGTATATTTACCGAGCGAAAATCTCTTACTATTTAGAAGAAAATACGCTAACCTGGAGGCATCACCAGCATATTCTAACCCATATTATCATTTATTTTGGTTCTAAGAAGTTCTCATACGAAACTGGCTACTATGCTTTCCTTGACGTCTAGTCACATATAACGTTTATTCTTTCTTTATGCCATACTATCAGAAAGTCATCTTTGGCATCTATGTCTTGTATCATATTCTTGGAGTAACTTGAATCCCTTGAGTTAGCGATGTTGAGCCAAATTCCTATCTTTTAGTTCTGTTTTATTTAATGCTCATTCATCTAGGAGTGGTATATATACTATTCTGGTTCGACATAATGCATCGTATACTGAATACTCCGGCCAAATCTCAAATCAAATAATATCGATCATTTAAAGTCAATTCCTGGATCTGATGACGTACTACAATTCTTTCAGGTAGCAACTTATTCACTTGTTGGACAAACTATTGATTAATAAAAGAGAAAGAGTAGGTTTGGATAACCTATCAATAATGATGTAATTAACTATTTCCTCACATTTGGTTCTTAGGTGACTTCACTACGACGTCTCTTGGCGAAATGTATCCATCTAGTCTTTGATGTCCCGCCTTAATTCTTGGGTAGGTATAACATTTATTTACATGTTTCCCCCCATTTTCTCTTCAGTCTGGTCACTAGATATTTTCTTTTAGCCCTCGGTATTTAATCGTACTCCTGGGGTGCATTCCCTATCTCAATTTACCAATATTTCCTAAATTTTTCACTTAATTTATGTCCCTCATATTACCCATATCTTACCTATATCATGGCATTTTATAAAGTTTCTTTATCATCCTTTTGATTCAACTTTCTTTCCTATTTCCGTTCTTCATTCTTGTAGCTCATTCAAAACCGAACCCTTGATATTAATACTCATTTTGATGTCATATCAAATTAGATATCAATATGAACTTATATGCTCACAACATCCTATATTGAAGTAAACATCAATCATCTATATTAATACCACTTTTGATATTTAACAACAACCTAAGTATCAACATCAATCAGAAACTGAATTAAAACTTTATCTCACATTTTATCCAAAACAGAAATACTTGATAAATCATTTATTGTATGATTATCAAAACAATTTAGAAACAAGACATCCTTTAATAAAACTTTATTGTAGATGATAAAATCTCTTTTATTGTCTAATAAAATCCATATTGGTATAGTTAATAATCTCTTCTTTATTCCACCTCCCTTCATTCTCTTTTCTCTATCTTAAATCTCTAGTTCTTGAAAACATTCTTCTCGCTTGTCCATTTTTATATTTCTATTATCCATTACAAAGGAAATATTCATCCAAGTAAAGCCTCACACACTTGCAGCAATTTCTGAATTCTACTGGTGTCCTTACCTTCTCCAAATTCCTCATTGCTTTGATTTTGGATCTGAAAATCACCTCAAGATTTGACTTAATCTAATTGGAATCGATTTTCATCTAACTGACCCTTAATTGGTAAAATTAAACAATTAACTCATTTAATTGATCAATTGCACCAAGTGATGACTAGCTAAATGAAATCAAAGACCAATTATATATAGTCAGATTGGAGGTAACAATCCCTTTTAAGAACTGAGATCACCATTATTTAGAGTATCAACAGGAATATCAATAACACTCGGAAGTATAATCTCTATCTTTAAGAGTAGGATATTTTTCGAAAATTTGGGTAGCATCTCCTTTCTATTATTGACTACCATTCGGACTCAAGTCGACACCAACAATCAATCAAACAACCAACAATCAATCCACAAGTGTACCAATCAACTGCCACCTTCCAAACTCACCATTCCAACATCACATACAAGCCGTTATAACCCATATTTTAGTTCAACTTAAGATTATAGCGAACAATTCTTAATATACCATACCTTTTTCTCATTATAACAAAATATCACTAATGAGTACAATTACAAATTATTCTAGAATTCTTCTAGTTCGTGTTTCAATTCAAGCTCTCTAATTAACAATTTATCTATCCTTGAAAACATACACTTGTTCAACTTCTGATAACCAACATCTGATCTCAACCAACACTATCTTAATCTTATGAAAGAATTCATTTGGTTTTAAAGCATCACTTCTTAAAAATCATTGCAGTTAAACCACCATATCTTCATCTTCACCTATATCTTTCCATACTGAACCTTCTTCGCTGGCTCAGTTATGAGCATCAAATTTACCATAACTCACTTATTAGAGTGGGAAAGCCCAACTATTTCTTGAAAAACACACTCAAAATTTATTTATAACTAGCATTTCTTCGATCTTGAACCTTCATGACAAGTACCTCCCACGTGATTGAGGTATGCTTCATCTTTACAATGTATTAATCGATTATCTGGTTATTATTAATAATTTCTTCATTCGCTTCTGTTGTCCAATCAATCATTTGCCTTATCCAATATACGAAGCTTTACTTTCTTATTCCTCTGGTTAATTTACCTCATACGGTTCACTAACTACTCCAATTCATGCCAAAATCTCATACTCACAATGTATCATGTATACAGATTTCTGCTTCTGATTTGATATCCTTGCAATAACCACGTTATCGGCATAATGGTTCTTCTCTGCACATAAGTGCCCACCATTTATTGGCTTGCAATTATCCATACTTATCATGTAACTGTATCTGCTAGACGGGGTCATTTCACTTCCTTTTAAAATATTCAAGAATAGACCTTACACAAGAAGGAAATTTGTGTATATGATTCTGATTGGAAACTTTTTGTAAGGAATAACAGTACAAGAAAACAATTAGAAGGATCTACAAGTCAATAAGTCATAATTGAAGAGGAAAGAATGAATGCTGATTTAGATAAGAGTGAGACAACCATATTTGTACTCAAGATGGCCATTATTTCATACTATATGGCATATAACACATGATTAGGTGGCGTCCCACCAAACTCTTCGTCATTTCGACAAAGAGTCACACCATAACACTGCTTGTCTCAATCAGAAAATAAGACTTGAGGGAAAAATGATTTTTGAAAGGAATATAATAATTTTCTTATCACCTCATAGAGCTGATTATGAAAGAAGTTCATACTTTATTTAAGATTCGTAAGAATGTACAGCTTTATAAAAAAGAATAATATCATTATCGTCATCCGCATTTCATCTGTTTACAGCTTCAACGCTTGTCCGATCAATAGATCATATTCTGAGTCATATATTAACTTTAAAAATTTCTCTGAAATGCCCTCTTAAATCAATCATTAGAATAAATTCCCATTTATTAGGTCTTGTATCTTTAGCGTCGCGCTTCCTTGTTCAATATTTTTATAATTCGACCCTATTTGCACTTTTATGAGATTTACAATCATAACTTCATATTTTGCTTACGCTACTGATCATTCAACATATCGACTCCTTTGCTAATAACATTCTTCCTTTAGAAAAGTATGGAAATTTTCTCAATCTTCTTTGATCATACTCGACTTCTTGTAAATTGACGTATTCTTTGGATTCTAATAGTCTCAGAAATTGGATGAATAGTTTCTCTATACATTGGTTCTGTCGTTAAACTTATCAAACAAGATTTGCACTCTTCAGTTAGGAACAATTAAATCTTCTTCATAATAGCAGGTCCACTTGGCCTTCTAAACGAACCATACTAACTTCTAGAACAAGTATTCTTCTAGATAATCTGAATCTTATAACAAACAAGAAACTCAAGTAGTAGTTTGACAACCAAGTTTTTTTAAAACTTGTTTTGTTCAAAGGACTTTTAGAAAATTTTTGTTAAGAAAATCTCTTTTGAAAACTGTTTAAAGTTTTGAAAATAATACACCTGGTCGTCATTACTATATGAGTTGGTTGTCGTCATTCTCAACTATCACAAGGAATTCAATTAGGAAAACAATCAGATAAGAGCCCATTCATTTCCATATATCTTCTACCCCTTATTGGGTCCATTTTGTCTTCATTGGTCGATAAAAACTCCAGTTACTGTTGCATATTATAATATTCGTAACTTCACTTCTAGTCTTCCATACTGGTGACACTCACATCATCATCTCTTACGATTTCTAAGTATAACAGGTCTATCCAGTAACCATCAAATCAATTTTATAAAACAAGGTCAACTAATATCGCATCATATTACTACTATACGTATCATGGTTGGTCATAACATCATCATCTACTTCCAAGAAAACTCTCGATTTCCAATCTTTTTAAACTCCTTTAAAATCCATCTAGATCACTCCATAAGATAATCATAGGTGGCATACTTACTAGTAGCTCTATATAACCTGGTAGTAACTATTCTCCGGAACACCTGAATCCTCTCTATAGGTTTCTTCGCACCCTTCTTAATATCTCGTGTACTCACCATATATTGTAGCTGTCGAATCCATCCTCATAGGTGCTATTACTTCATAAGACGAGTTTTTAACTGATGGTATAGAACAAGGTGTAGGGTAGACAGAAAAGATGCGCTCACAGCTGAATATCTGGTAGAACCAGAATCAGCATGTGGGGGATTCTCGAATAGGTAGTCTCACATCAGGGATGGAATAATAGCTTGAAAAGGTGCAACCTTCGCAACATGATGTGATATCGCTAACACCGATGCAAGAGCAGGGCGTGAATCAGATGATGGTCCTCCGACTGAAGGCTCCGAATGATCAGATGATCCTGGGATAAAAGAATCTGCCATCGTCGATTTCTGACAATCACGTCGCTAGATAAGAATCTCGAATCTCATCATGAATCATACCAAAACTTACTATAAAGTCACACTCAACCTCTCAACATTCTATCTTTCTATATCCTAATTCTATTCCTAACCCTCTATCCATTCCCGACAATCTAGGCTTGTTTCAGTGACTTATAACCTGTAGCTCTAATACCAAACTTGTGACGCCCTCCAACCCCGGGTCAGAAGTTTAGGGTTCACAACACACACACACACACCCAATATATATAAACCTGCTTATGAAAGTAATATATGTAAAGACCCTACTTACCATAACCATGGATCTCAACAGGTTAAAGTATGAAAACAAGCCACAACCTTAACTTTTATTACATCGTACCAAATCCCAACTAGTTCACCTTACAACTGATAATAATATTGTTTCCACAATATTGCATAACTCATTTACAATATAAAGCTCCTGCTAGCTCGATCCCACTAATCCTGGAATCCTAGCTCGCACACTGGTCAGGGAATACTCGTTACCAACAATTTCCTTTTCAACTGTTAAAAACATAAAAAGATTCGAAAGAGTGAGCTAACTAGCTCAGCAAGTCATAATAGCAATGACTGAGGTTAAACAATGATAATTTGAAATAAATCAGAAGAATCAAGTTTCTAGATAAGCAACGATTAAAATTGGATATTCACTTTTTATTTTAAAAACCAAGGTTAGGCTGCTGATCAGTCAAGCACTAACCCTGAGCAAGGCACACAGCTCTGCTCTCTATACTGGATCCAAGGCACGCATTGGCCTATTATGACCACGAATCTGGTCTGACCACGAATCTGGTTCATATTTATAAAACCATCCAATTCCAAAATGATTCAATATGATAAACATTGTAATTCAATTAAAACAGAATCATAATTAATATTGATAAAGCATTTATCTCAGAAAATAAGTCATTTCATAGGTATCACCAGGGTATATTAAGGTGTAAATATGAAGAATGACTTCAAGCCTGATGAAGAATTACATATCTAAGGAAAAATAGTTCAATGATAAAGCAGGGTATAGATCTTTGATGATATAGGGTAGTATAGGGTATATCAGTTCCTGTATGCTCAAGTAATTCTGTTTCAGTATTTTATTTATGGTGGGTATGTATTTATGAAGGAGTATCGTATTTGTATGGTTTAATATCTAGGAAATAAACCGTTGGTGGTTTTCAAGAAATAAGGCTTACAGCTCAAGTTCAATGATATGATCAGGGCTCAAGGTTGAATAGTTTAAATCGCTAGCAATATAAAACAGGATTTATTTTGAATACTAGCAACATGTTATGAGAGAGTTCAAAATATTTGCAATATATCTCGAAGAAGGTTCAGAAGTACTTGCCTTATCACATATGATTACCAACTTCACTTGCATTCGTCTATCGTTTCTACTCAACAATCACTTATCTTCTTTTTCTATGCTTTGCTTCTATTCACCGATCATTTTCTTTCTTTTTCTACGCTTCAGTTCTAGTTACTGATCACCGGCTTTCTGTTTCTATGCCTTGATTACTCTGTTAGGCATCACAAGTATCTATCAATACCCAATCTCATATTATTCTTATTGTCACATAGACGTCATCAGCTTTTATCTACCATTTGTTTAACCCAAATCCGATTTACGGATTGAAAGTTACAGCAAAAACCGTCAAACAATACCCACATAGGCATATTGCACATAAATCAGTAGCACGTAGCACATAGCACGCAAGATATTCGATCAAAATAATTTTTCAAAGAAGATTCAGGGCCAAAATGATTTTCCAGGTATTTATTACGAATTTTTGAACATTTTTCAAAGTTAAAATGGCCCTCAGAATCATTTTATAATTAAATAATAGGGTTTGAACACGCGAATCTGACTTTAAAATAATTTTTAATAATTATCGAGCCTTGAAAATAATTTTAAATAATATTTTAAAACTCGAAACTATTTTTTGAAATTTTTAAATCCAAATAAATAATTAAATCTAAATTAATAATTAATTAAGATTAATTAATAACTAATTAAATTAATTAATCAATTAATTTTTAAATTAATCGACTAATTAAATTATTAGTAATCAACTAAAATTAATTAATTAAGTAATTAAGATTTATTTTTAAATTAAAAAATAATTTTCAGAAATTAAATAGTAAATTTTGGAATTTTAAAATAAATAAAAATCAATTTCTGAAAATATTATTAAAAAGAAAATACATTTTCTGAAAATAATAAAACAGAAATATGATTTTTAAATATTTTTAAAACTGAGATCTGATTTTTAAAAGATTTTAAAACAGAAGTATTAAAAATGCAAATTTTACAAAAATTCGGGGGCTAAATTGTAATTATTACAGTCACCCCCACCACTCGTCGGCCGGAGTTTTACCACGCCGCCGCCGGCCGTCGCCTGTCGACTTTTCTTGCCTAGAACAGCGTGTAAAGATGCAGAATTATAGTTCTATCTGCCAGGAATTCAAATATGCAAGTAAAATCTTCAAATATCACTGAGTTTGGCCGGAATTTGTTCGAGAAAAATACGCCGCCGTTCGAGCTCGATTTTCCTGCGAGCTTCTACGGTTAACCTCTGATCAAACCACAAGTACCAATCGAATCCTTGAACAACGATCTATAATCTGATGTACTCAATTTAAACTAATAACCCCTAACACAAAAACGCCTAAAAATCAATTAAGAACATACAAAGCTATAAACCCTAGTTTAACAATCCGAGAATCAAACCTCAATTTCTATATGTTATTGAAATCCAAATTCATCATATAATATACCAAAATGACCAGGAAGAAAAGATCTACATGATTAAGCCATCAAATCATATCAACAACATCAAGAACAAAAATTCCTATTTTAATCAATAAATAATTCAAAATAAAACAATTAATAAGATCAAAACCTTGATTTATGCACCAGAAGTGTTCATTGATTCAGAAAGATCTTTTCGAGAGCTTCATTTTGATATATGGCACGCCAGAATCGCAGTTCGATAACGCCTTCGTTTGTGCGTTTGATTTTCAAGAACGCGGTATTTTTAGGGGTTTTCTCTGTAATATATCGATTTTATCTAGTTCGGTATGATTATACGAATAAAATAAAATAAGAAAAGGACTATTTATATTTATGGAATATTGGTTCATGTTGGATCGTATTGGATCGATAAATTAGTTGCTTAGCCACTAAATAACTGCAAAAATGATCCGTTTTGATACTTGTATTGGATAATTATCCAAACCGGGCTTCTTGTAAAACACCTTATACGGAAATAATGTAATATTATCCCGTCTTTCGAGAATTCGGGTTTTTTGATTTATCGAAATGATTATTGTATTGAAAATTTTGCGTCGGGCCGCACACGGGTCAAACCGTAATCCAGATTAAAAAAGTCAAAAAACGGAAAATGTCTGGAATTACCATATTAGGTTAGGAATGAGTTTTCAGAAGAGTTTCGGTTATAAAAACGTAAAAACGGTTGAAGTTGGACGATTCCGGGCTTTATAAAATAGTTTTGTAATTATTCAGAAAATAATTAATAATTTCATAAATCAATATAAAATCATATAACAGTCCAAAAATTACCAGAAAAATACCATAATTATCTATATTTTATTCTGGACATAATAAAATTAACATATCTACACTTTACCACATCTAAACATGCACACATCAACACCAATCATCAGATAATTCACCAAAAAATCACATAATAATCACATAATAATTATTTATCGATAGAAATAATTACACGCTATGTCCCGGATATTACACAAACAGGTTATGTATTCACATATGGTGATACTGTAATATCTTGGCGATCTACAAAGCAGACTATTGCAGCAACTTCTTCAAATTATGCTGAATTGTTAATACTTCATTAAGCAAGTCGAGAATGTGTATGGCTAAGGTCTCTGGTCCATCATATTCGAGAATCATGTGGTCTTTTAGTCAATAAAGATAGTTATACTCTTTTATTTGAAGATAATGAAGCATGTATCACTCAGACTAAAGAAGGCTACATCAAATGAGATAGGTGTAACACCCCCTTCTTAAAAATTAGAAGGAGATATTAGCTATAATCCATAAACCTGCAAACTGAGCAATAATATATTTCTAAACAATAATTTAGCAGTCTAAAATCTTCAAAATAATATTAAATCTCCAAGATGTCTAAACCAATAATATAAATGTTGAAATCTCTAAATAACTAATTAAATCAATATACTGATAAAGTCTGAAACAACTAAATAATAAAAGTGAAACACCACCATATTAATGACCAAAACTAACACAAATTTAGTTACAGAATTCATTTGGTTCAACAAATAGGCACCTAACAATGACAAATAACTAAAACACTTGCACCAGAATATATAATACTATTAATTATAATAATATATTAAAACAATCTTCTCGATACTAATATTAACATGACTCAGAATAAATATACATACTTTGACATCTTTTTGGACCATGCAGTTGACACGCTAGTAGATTAAAATCAAAGAAATATAATACAAAATAACAACGAAAATCAATAAAATAATATACAGATATAAGTTTAAAACCTAAAATATGATTTAAGTTATATGCTATAGGACTCCTTACCTGCCACCTACGCATCAACACACACAACAATAAAATATTATCATAGCTTGTACAGTGTAGTGTCTCAGTGCACAAGTTTTTGACTATCTTTTATTATTATTATTATTATTATTATTATTATTATTATTATTATTATTATTATTATTATTATTATTATTATTATTATTATTTGTTATGATATTATTGTATGACTCTTAACTTTCTAGATATCCTTTGACCTTTCACCTTTACCCTATTAATTGACACAAACTCTTGGCTTTTCACTTCTCAAGTAACCTATGTTTTAGAAGCCTATAAAAGGCTTCCATGTACATTATCTTGTGATATCAAAAAACATAAAATCTTAAGTTCTTTCTTACTCTCTCTACTTTTATATTATATAACACATAATTGGCATGAAAGCTAAAAAGATTTGCCATCAACCGGGTGTGGCAAAAAGAGAAGTTGGTTTAGCAGATTACAAGAGTTCCTATATAATACAAGTACAAGGTGATCATTACTTCTGGTCTCTGGATCAGGTACCATTACTTACCATCTTTTGTAACACCATAGACTACTGATATATTTATGCAGGTTTGTAACTTTTATTTGTGAATTAGAATGATTGATTGATGAAAATGTACTTGTCATAATATATTATTATTCCATGTTATTTTATTTTGTGGCAATATAATATATTAGTATATATTCTTTAGCACTGGTGTATATTAAGGATGTGGAGCACAGGTAATCAAATAATTTTAAAAGCAGTATCCTTCTATATTCTTAATGATAACATAATTTAGTACTCTTAATTACTTTGATTTCTTAAAAAAGGGGGGAGAATAGATATATTATAGCCTTGTTACTCATGAGTTTTAAAGTCATCATGGAAATTTGAGGACACATGTAATATGTCTTCTTGATGTAATTTCCGGTTAATAACAAGTGGAGGTTGTTCCTTGCTATAAGGACATAAACTTTCATATTTGGATCTAAGACATTTTCTTAGTAAAATCCATGTAGAAATAAGAGCAAGAATGCTTATTTGTATAAGAGTTGTTTCGATTTTAGCTGAGAAGCATAGTGTGAAATTTATGCACTGTTCAGGACCTGAGGCTAGAGATTCAGGACCTGACGATGTGCTGAAATAAGTTTCTGCAATGTTTAGGGCCTGAGGTTAGAAGCTCAGGACCTGATGGTATGCTGAAAACATTTCTGCAATGTTCAGGGCATGAAGTTGGAAGCTCAGGACCTGATGGTATGCTGAAAATGTTTCTGCAATATTCAGGGCCTGAGACTAAGTGTTCAGGTCCTGAGGTGCTGAAAAGTTTTGGTTTGTTTAGGGCCTGAGGCTTATGCTCAGGGCCTGAACTGGAAGCCAATTGCTAAAACTATATAAACATGTTTTGTATAAATAAGTATATTATATATTAATATTTGAGTGAGGATTGCTTGTTTTCTTTGATCGTATTATGTGCAAGGTATATTTGCTAATTTTCTAGACTTATACATGTTTATTGGATAATTAATAGAATTTTTATTATTTATTAGTGATAATGTCGAATCTTACAAAACTCGAGTTTACCGCACTTGATGTTACCGGAAAAAATTGACATGGATTTTGGATGCGGAAATCCACCTTAATGCTATGGGCCTCGGTGACACAATAAAGGAAGGAAATAAGGCCTCCGAGCAAGATAAAGCAAAGGCCATGATATTTCTCCGCCATCATCTTGATGAAGGATTGAAAACAGAATATTTGGTTATTAAAGATCCAACAACCCTTTGGAAAAATCTGAAAGAAAGATATGATCACCAGAAAACTATCATACTTCATAAGGCTCGCTATGATTGGCTACACTTGAGGTTGCAAGATTTTAAAAGTGTAAGCGAGTATAACTCTGCAATGTTTAAGATTACTTCTCAGTTGAAATTATGTGGTGAAAATATATCTGATAATGATATGTTGGAAAAGACCTACTCCACTTTCCATGCCAATAATATGCTCCTGCAGCAGCAATATCGTGAACGAGGATTCACAAAATATTCTGAGCTTATATCTGTATTACTTCTTGCTGAGCAAAATAATGAACTTTTGATGAAAAATCATCAAGCTCGTCCAACTGGTTCGACACCATTCCCTGAAGTGAATGTTGTGACTAGTAATGAATTTGGACGAAATAATCAATTTGGGCGTGGACGTGGGCGTGGATATGGTTTTGGACGTGGGTGTGCCCGTGGATGTGGACGTGGTTTTGGACGTTGTCGAGGTCATGATCACCAAATATTCTCAAATTTTAAGAAAACTCACCACCAGAAGTGGTCAAAAAATGAGGAAAAGTCCAAAAGAAGTACAATGGATAAAAAAAGGTTGAAAGCACTTGTCATCGTTGTGGGATGAAAGGCCATTGGAGTCGTACATGTCGTACCTCCAAACACCTTGTTGATCTTTATCAAGCTTCTTTGAAAGGTGTGGAGACTAATTTTACTGAACAAAGTGATCCTTTGGGCATTGCCCATCTTGAAGCACACCTTGGAGGAGGAAATCAAATTGATACATTCAACTCCACTCATATGGAAGTGGCTGATTTTTTGGAGATGGAAATGTGGAGATGGTCAAACTTGGTGATGATAACACTAATAATAATTAGAATATTAAGGCCTTGTCTTGTTAAGTTTTTATGTATTTATTTGAACTCTAAGCGTTATATTTGAACTTTTATTATCATTATATGTTTCTTATCTTATCATCAATGAAATGTTTGAGATATTGCATTCCTAATTTTTATATTATTTTTGTGAAGAAATATGGCCAGCAGCCTCACTTCATGTGCTATAAAAGATGACGAATCACTTTGTTTAGCGGATAGTGCAAAAACACACACAATATTGAAAAATCGAAAATATTTTTTGCATCTAATACTAGCTAAAGCTAATGTTAACACCATAACTGGTGCATCAAATCTTTTTGAGGGCTCCGGAAGAGCAAACACAGTGTTACCTAATGGTACACAATTAACTATCGATGATGCAATGTTTTCTTCCAGATCAAAAAGAAATCTTTTAAGTTTAAAGATATACGTAAAAATGGTTATCACATTGAAACAACAAATGAAAATGATGAAGAATTTTTATATATTACATCAGTTATTTCAGGGGTGAAGAAGTTAATGGAAAAGATCCCCTCATATAAATCTGGATTGTATTACACCTTTATAAATCCAGTTGAGTCATATATGGTGATTAACAAGAAACTATCAGACCCGACTAATTTTATAATATGGCATGATCGTTTAGGCCATCCGGGTTCAACAATGATGCGAAGAATTATTGAAAATTCAAATGGACATCAACTCAAAAACAAAATTGTTCCATTGTCCAAAGATTTTTCATGTGTTGCTTGTATTTAAGGAAAATTGATAACAAAACCATCTCCTGTGAAAGTTTCTATTGAATGCCCAAAATTTTTTGAGTGAATTCAAGGAGATATATGTGGACCAATTACCCCATCTAGTGGGCTGTACTTTATGGTACTCATTGATGCATCAACAAGATGGTCACACGTTAGTTTATTGTCCACTCATAATGTGGCTTTTGCATGATTCTTTGCTCAAATAATTTGATTACGAGCACAATTTCCTGATTATAATATAAAGAAAATTAGATTGGATAATGCAGGGAAATTTACATCCCACTATTTTAAAGATTATTGTATGTCTATTGGGATTGAAGTGGAGCATTATGTTGCCCACACACACACTCAAAATGGTCTTGTTGAGTCTTTCATTAAAAGGATACAACTAATTGCGAGACCATTACTTATGAGAACAAATTTACCAACTACCGCCTGGGGACATGCAATATTACATGCTGCTTCTTTAGTCCAGTTAAGACCGTCTTCTTATCATAAATATTCCCCAATGCAACTGGTAAATGGTCAAGAACCAAATATCTCTCACTTGAAAATTTTTGGGTGTACAGTTTATGTTCCAATATCCCCTCCCCAAAGAACAAAAATGGGACCCCAAAGAAGATTAGGGGTATATATTGGATTTGATTCTCCCTCGATTATTAAATATTTGGAGCCCAAGACTGGTGATTTATTCACGGCAAGATTTGTCAATTGTCAATTTGATGAGACGGTTTTTGAAAGAGAAAAGCAAGAAATTTTGTGGAATGCAGTATCCCTGTCTCATTATGATCTTCGAACAAATCAATGTGAACTTGAAGTTCAGAAGATTATCCACCTACAAGAAGTCGTAAATAGATTGCCTGATGCATTTACTGATGTCAAGAATGTGACAAAGTCACATATACCAGCTGTTAATGTTCCTTGTAAGATTAAATTTCCTGAAGAAGATAATAAAATCATGCTAGCTAATGAGTCTAAAGCACGCCAGAAGCGTGGCAGACCTATTGGATCCAAGAATAAAACTCCAAGAAAAATAAGGAAACTTGATAAGAAAGTTGGAACATCAAATGACATCATAAATTTGATCACTGAAGAGACGTCTTCCAAGGATGATCAAACACCTGAAATTATTGAGAATGAAGAGATCTCGATAAATTATATCATTTTAGGAAAGAGGTGGAACGGAAAAGAAATTGTCATGGATGATATATTTGCATATGCAGCAGCACTTGACATTTCTGAGGAAATCGAGGATCATGAGCCTAGATCGATCTATGAATGTAAAAGAAGAAATGACTGGCCAAAGTGGAAAGAAGCTATTGAAGCAGAATTGAAATCACTTAAAAAATGCCAAGTTTTTGGACCTATTATCCAAACACCTGCAGGTGTAAAACCCGTTGGATATAGATGGGTATTTGTGCGTAAAAGAAATGAGAAAAATGAAATTGTGAGATACAAGGCACGCCTTGTTGCTCAATGCTTCTCATAAAGACCGGGAATCGATTATGAAGAAACTTATTCCCCGGTAATGGATGCAACAACATTCAGATTTTTAATAAGTTTATCAATTCTAGAAGGGCTCCGAATGAATTTAATGGATGTTGTGACTGCCTACTTGTATGGGTCACTCGATAGTGACATTTACATGAAGATCCCTGATGGATTAAAAATGCCTGAGGCATATAGTTCAAGACCCCGAGAGATTTACTCAATTAAATTATAAAGATCATTATACGGATTGAAACAATCGGGTCGTATGTGGTACAATCGTCTCAGTGAATATCTTTTGAAAGATGGATATACTAATAATGTAATATGTCCATGTGTTTTTATTAAAAGGACAAAATTAGGGTTTACTATCATTGCTGTCTATGTTGATGATTTAAACATCATTGGAACTCCAGATGAACTCCATGAGACGATTGGATATTTGAAAAGAAAGTTTGAAATGAAGGATTTGGGTAAAACAAAACTCTGCCTTGGTTTTCAAGTTGAACATTTATCTAAAGGAATCTTTATCCACCAGTCTTCATATATTGAAAAGATTCTTAAACGGTTTATTATGGATAAAGCATATCATGTGAGTACACCTATGGTTGTACGTTCACTAGAAAAGAATAAGGATCCATTCCGTCCAAGAGAAAAGGGAGAAGAACTTCTTGGTCCAGAAGTACCATATCTTAGTTCCATTGGTGCACTAATGTATCTTTCCAATTGTACACGTCCTGATATTGCATTTTTTGTTAACCTTTTGGCAAGACATAGTTCTGCTCCAACTCGAAGACATTGGACTGGTGTGAAATAAATATTTAGATATCTTCGAGGAACAATAGATATGGGTTTATTTTACTCTAAAGACTCAAAATTGGAATTAGTTGGTTATGCAGATGCAGGATATCGGTCTGATCCACACAAAGGAAGATCACAAGCAGGTTATATATTCACATATGGCGAGACTACAATATCTTGGTGCTCCACAAAACAGACTCTTGCAGCAACTTCTTCAAATCATGCTGAATTATTGGCCCTTCATGAAGCAAGTCATGACTGTGTATGGCTGAGGTCTCTTGTCCACCATATTCGAGATTCATGTGGTCTTTCAGTCAACAAAAGAATTCCTACCACTTTGTATGCAGACAATGAAGCTTTCATCATTCAGACTCGTGAAGGATACATTAAAGGAGATCGGACAAAGCACATTGATCCAAAATTCTTCTTCACCCATGAACTTCAGCAAAGGGGCTAAACTGATGTTTTTCAGATTCATTCATGTGAAAATCCAGTATATTTGTTTACAAAATCACTTCCTACATCTTCGTTCGAGAAGTTGGTGCACAAAATTGGAATGCGCAAACTTCGAGATCTATGTTGATATTCATAGTCATGCCAAAATGAGGGGGAGATATAATACACTCGTTATTATACGAGCAACACATGTACTCTTTTTCCTTCACAAGGGTTTTTCCCACAGGATTTTTCCTAGTAAGGTTTTAATGAGGCATGTAGTTGTATGAGTCATCCAAGGGGGGTGTTATGATATTATTGTATGACTCTTAACTTTCTAGATGTCCTTTGACCTTTCACCTTTACCCCATTAATTGACACAAACTCTTGGCTTTTCACTTCTCAAGTAACCTATGCTTTAGAAGCCTATAAAAGGATTCCATTTACATTATCTTGTGATATCAAAAAACATGAAATCTTAAGTTCTTTCTTACTCTCTCTACTTTTATATTATATAACATTATTATTATAA
The DNA here is from genome assembly GCF_009905375.1 of Apium graveolens. Lineage (NCBI taxonomy): Eukaryota > Viridiplantae > Streptophyta > Magnoliopsida > Apiales > Apiaceae > Apium > Apium graveolens. The sequence goes on along the minus strand of NC_133655.1, from coordinate 161,125,891 downwards.
TATGATACATGATGTTATGCATGGTCATGGAAATCACATATCCTCCTCACTAACATATCAATTAATCATATGAATCATAATACTAGCTTGCACAAACTAAAATCTACACAACCAACATGGTACTGCTTAATTAATTACACAATTCTAATTAGTGATACCTGATCTTATTGATATTAGATAGAAAAAGAGCGACCCAACAAGCTATATTATATGCAGGTGCCTCTGTTTCCTCTCCTCTATTTCTCTTCCTCCAGCCTCTCTTTTTAGGATTTAATTATTAGACTCGTGTACTTCAATAATGACCGGTGTGTTATATATATATCGCCCAAAGTATATTATTAATATTAGAACTAGAATTTTAATAGATAACTAAATATTTAAAAGTAGTCCTTTTCTTTTTATAATTTGATCTCTCATTCAAAGGGCTGAGTTCTATGGAGTCCACCTTTTTGTCGGAGTCCTCGGAGTCCATTTACGTTCTGCAAATAAAATATCTTGTAAAACGTGTTATTTTGCAAAACATGTTACACAAATAGCATAACTTCAACAAAATCATGCAAATCTCATATATTTACAGTACAATATGTATATTCTGCAATACGTTCAGCAACATGAACATTTATGTTCTGCAAACTAAACATGTTTTGTAGAATAATATATTTTTACAATGTTCTGCTTGTAAAATGTATGCAATCTACAAGATTTTTAATAGAATAGTGATGTTTGTCGAAAAATAATATATTTTGCAATATTTTAAGGTATATTTTACTTGTATAACATATATGGACTCCGAGGACTCCAATTAAAAGGTGGACTCCATAGAACTTTACTCCTCATTCAAATATTATTATTATTATAATTATTATTATTATTATTATTATCTAAAATTAACTTATATTACATGTATACCCCCTTAAAAAGGATTCTGTCCCCAGAAGCAAACGAAACTAATACTCTCACCTGAATCGAATAAATGCGGATATTTATCACGAATAGATTCTTCTAATTCCCAAGTAGCTTCTCTTTCAGAATGATTTTTCCACAAAACTTTCACAAACGGAATGGTGTTCTTCCTCAAAACTCGCTGCTCTAGAGCTAAGATAACCTCAGCTTCTTCCTCACAAGAAAGATCCTCGCTAATCTTATGCAATGGATACTAAACTATGTGTAATGGATGATATTTATAGCCCCTCAAAACAGACACATGAAACACATTATACACATGAGATAGTTGTGGGGGCAATGCAACTCTATAAGATACTTCTCCAACTTTCTCCATAACATCAAAAGATCCAACATATCTCGGACTAAGCTTTCCCTTCATACCAAAACGCTTAACACCCTTACAAGGCGACACCTTCAAGAACACATGATCACCTGGCTTAAATCCACCAAATTTCCAATGTTGATCCGCATAACTCTTTTGACGAGATCGAGCTTCCTTCAAACTTTCTTTAACTTTCTCCACCTTCTCATTAGTGATTCTAACCAGCTCTGATCCTTCAATGACTCTCTCTCTAACCTCATCCCAATGCGATGGTGCCCTACACCTCCTACCATATAAAGCCTCAAATGGTGGCATACCAATACTCGCGTTCCAGCTATTATTGTATGCAAACTCTACAAGATATAAATATTTATCCCAATCACCTGTCCACTCCAAAGTACAAGCCCTCAACATATCTTCCAATGTCTGAATCATCCTCTCCGATTATCCATCGGTCTGTGGATGATTAGATGTACTAAAATTAAGCATTGTACCCCAAGCTTGTTAGAAACCCTTCCAAAAATGCGATGTAAATCTCATATGCCTATCAGAAACTGAAAGGCATATGTTATAGCCTATTTGTTTATTCGAGGATTTAATTCAACTCAAATAAGAATGTAATAAGTAAATAGTGGATCTATCGTCAGAGAGATCTCACAGAGTAACATACGTCAAAGGATTAAGTAACATTGTTCATCTACAGACTTGATGACTTAATTCACTGGAAGAAGCTCAAGAAATTGATCAAGCCTCAGTGATATAAATCAAGATTGTGGATTTAATCAAGTGACAGATATCTCGTCAGGGTATCAATTAATTACAAGGATTTAGTCTGAAGAAAATCAAGAGTATCAAGGTCAAGGCTTGAAGAAACGTCACGGAAGTTAGTCACTCATGAACTAGACAGTACATCGAGTGTCAACATTGAAGTGGTGGAATTGATTCATAATTGACAGTGATTTTCAGAAGAATTTCAGAAGAATGGTTGCTGCTCAAGATTAGTATTAATTCTCTATTAATTAATTAAGTCATATAATTTAATTAAGAAAATAAATTATATCTGCAAAGATTAATTTATTGATTAATTGAATTAATTGATTAATTAATTCAGAATTAATATTAAGGATTTTCAGAATTTTTATTAGATTAAAATCTATTATTAATTCAGTAAGACAATATGATTTGAACTACTATGACAATCGGTATGACAATTGATAGTCATACCGAAAGTCTTGCTAGTTCATTCTGATTGTCTTGCTAGCTATTGGGATTGTCTTGCTAGTTCAAAAGGATAGTCTCACCGAAAGTCCTACCAGTTCAAATGGATTGTCATGCCAGTTCATTTGATTATCTTGCCGAAAGTCTTGCTGATTCAACTGGATTGTTTTGTTTACTTAAACAACTGAAAGCAGATCATTTTTCAGCAGAACACAGCATTGAATATTCAACTGAAAAACACAGAACAAGAGAACCTGCAGAGAAATTATTGCAATCTACACAGATCATTTATTTCTAGTATTTATTGTTAAATCCAATCCACTAGAAATACTTTTCTTGTTCTTGTGTAACTATCTAGCGAATCGAAATCCCTAGAACTTAATCTCAAATCGCTTTTAGCATTTGATCTTTTTATTACAAAAATAGAAAAAGTTCATGTCGAATTTATTCTAGATTTGTAATAATTGATTTGAGATTAATCCCTTGTAAACGATACCGTTGTTGTTACACCTTTCAAGTTTAATAATAATTTTATTTAACTTTAATTTTGTTTCACCTTTTTTATTCCGCATTTTATTCGATTAAACGGTATAGTTTGTATTCAACCCCCCCTTCTACAAACATATTGGGACCTAACAATTGGTATCAGAGCCTTCTGATTAACGAACAAATCAAGATCCTAGACTTTTGTGTTTCTTTCACTCCTTGAATTTTTATTTATTCAAAAATTCATAATGACTTCACAAAAAGTTGGAACCGTTAAAATTCCACTATTTGATAAAGAAAATTATATCATGTGGAAGAAGAAGATGCTATTGTTTTTACAAGTTGCTAATCCCAAATATCTGGAAGTGTTAAAGAAGGGTCCAAAAATTCCAATGGTTATTGAACCAGAGGTAATAGAAAATGATGTGGTGATCACCAAAGCTAGAACTTATGTAAAGAATCCTGAGGATTTTTCTCCGGCTGAAAAAGAAGAAGCCTCCCTGGATGCTAGCCTTCAATTAATTTTAGTAGATTCCCTTGATCCCTTGATGAATAGACATGTGATGAATTGTAAAGATTCCAAACATATCTGGGAAACTATTGAGGTTATTAATGAAGGCACAGAGGAAGTTAGGGAGAACAAGTTAGAAATCCTAACCTCTGAGTATGAATACTTTAAATCCAATCCAGGAGAAGGAATCACTGAAGTGTTTGAGAGGTACAATGCATTGATCAACAACCTGAACATTAATGGTAAATACTATTCCATCAGGGAGGTCAACAAAAAGTTCCTTTTAACACTGCCAACTCATCTCAAACATAGAATCACTGCCATAAGAGAAGCAAGAGATCTGAGTGAGATTTCTTTGGAAAGGCTCTATGGTGTGTTAAAGACTTATGAGTTGGAGCAGATTCAGCAGAAGGAAGTTTACGGGAAAGGAAGAGTGGTCAGCACGTCTACTGCTCTAGTAGCTGAAGATCAACAACATCAACAATCTCAACAGTCAGAAGAATGGTACAGTCTTCCAAGGTTGAAGAAAATGTGATAGTAGCAGAATTTGATCCTCCTACTACAAATGAATCAGGAGATGATTTTTATTCCTTGGAAGAACTGGAGCAATTGGAGGATGAGTCAATGGCCCTGATTGTCAAGAGATTTTCAAATGTCAGATTCAAAAGGAATCCCAAGTTCAAGTACAAGTCCAACTACAACAGATTCCAGAAAGGTGGATCTTCATCCTCTAACACCAGCAGTGGTGGGTACAAGACAGGGATGGTTGATCGAAGCACCATTCGATGCTTCAACTGTAATGAGTTGGGACACTTTGCCATAGAATGCAGGAAGCCAAAACAATTTAGGAAGAACTCTTATGATTCTAATCAGAAGAGTAAATCTGAAAGGGCTTACCTGGCAAAGGGAAGAAGCTGGGATGATACTGACAGTGAAGATGAAGAAGTTGGGAATCTTGCTCTCATGGCTAGTGATACAAATACCTCATCATCAAGAAAAGAGGTAAAATTTACTGATGCTGAATTAGTTTATCATCTAGGAGGTTCCTTAGATTGTGCTCGTCGTGATAATGAATTGTTAAATCAACAAATCAAAGACCTTGAGAAAGAGGTCAATGAATTAAGACTTGTGCACATTAATCAAGATAAATTAAAAGAACAAGTATCTTTTCTAGAGAATAGAGTTGACTGTTATAGACAACTTGAAACTATTCTCAAAGACAAGATCACCGGTCTTGAGGCTAAGGTTAAAGCTTACTTTAATTCTTGTTTGAAGTCCAAAGAGTTTTAAAATAAGCAAGCGTTAATCAAACATCTGGAATAGGTTATGATTACAATGCTGCTATTGGAAAATTAGGCATAAACTCCCCTCCTCATGTCTGTGCTAAAGGCAGGGAAGTACCACATATGCTTAAGGGTGTTGATGGACCCCTCTATAAAGAATCAATTGCTGAACCATTTGATGAGACCTCATTTATTATTCAAGAAGAAATTCGTGCTGAAGATAATGCTAATGAGAAAGCTGTCTCCAAGTCAAGTGTGTCAAAAGTTCCAGTCAAGGTTGTGAAAGCAACTGAGACTAACTCAGACACACATGAGTTGGATAACACAAATGCCATGTCTACCATGCATAAGTTGCCTATTGTTAATCCCTCTCATAAAGCATGTGTTGTTCCTGATTGTATGTCTTGTGCTTTTAATCTGATGTATGCTTATTTTAATGGTAAGCATGTTTTTAATGATAAGACTACTCCTCATCAGCATGTGAATAATAGAAAGCATGATAGGTCTAAGACTGTTAGTCCTCCTAAAGCTAGAAAGAAGACATTTGTGCCTAAGCCTAAACAGAAATTTGTCAAGGCTGTTCATAAGGTCAAATGTCCAGTCATTGAGAAAGTTGAGAATATTAAAATTAAGAATGTTGTTTTTCCTGATAAAGGCCAATTTTACAAATATGCCGGACCCAGCCGAGCTTGGGTTCCGAAGAAGGTCTAATCCATTTGTATTGCAGGTCATTAAACAGGTACAACCGGTAGCGTGGATTCTTGACAGCGGATCGTCAAAACATATGACCGGAGATAGAGCCCTGCTATCAAATGTGGTTGAGAAAGCTGGCCCAGTGGTTACCTTTGGAGATAACAGCAAAGGTTTAACGGAGGGATATGGCTGTTTGCTAGCTGGAAATGTTATCATTGAAAATGTGTATATTGTGCAAGGATTTGAACACAATCTGCTTAGCATTAGTCAGTTCTGTGACAACGGCTACAATGTTTTATTCGACAAGCTGAAGTGTCAGATTCTGCACAAGAAAAGTGAAAAACCCTCCTTGATGGGAATCCGGAAAGGAAATCTATTCGTAGCTGACATGAACTCTAGAAGCAATCCTGAAGTCAATTGTTTCTATGCAAAGGTATCGTCAGATGAGAGTTGGCTATGGCACAAGAGACTTTCTCATCTCAATTTCAAAACAATGAATTCTCTTGTCAAAAGAGAATTGGTCAGAGGTCTGCCTCAGCTGGAATTCTCCCCAGAAGGACTATGTGAGGCTTGCCAGAAAGGAAAGTCAAAGAAAGCAAGTCACGGAGGCACTGACACATCTTCCATAACTGGTGTTCTGCAATTATTGCACATGGATTTATTTGGACCAGTTAATGTCCTTTCGATGTCAAAGAAGTGTTACTGTCTTGTGATAGTTGATGATTATTCCAAGTATACGTGGGTTTTAATTCTTCACTCTAAGGATGAAACACCACAAGTTGTGATTGATCATATCAAGATGATTGAGTTAGATTCTAATGTCCCTGTTAGAGCAATAAGGTCAGATAATGGAACAGAATTCAAGAATTCACTTCTCAATCGATTCTGTACAGAAAAAGGGATTACTAGACAATTTTTAGCTCCTAGAACCCCTCAGCAAAATGGAGTGGTAGAAAGGAAGAATCGTACATTGATTGAAGCTGCAAGAACGATGTTAAGTGAATCAGGTCTTCTAATGTACTTTTGGGCTGAAGCTGTCAATACTGCATGTTATACTCAGAATTGAAATCTAATCAACAAAGACTTCATGAAAACTCCTTATGAGATTTTGAATGAACAGAAACCTTCTATCAAATACTTTCATGTATTTGGTGCCAGATGCTTCGTGCTCAAGGATGGAGATGATCGTCGTGGTAAATTCGAGGCAAAGGCATATGAGGGTATTTTTGTTGGATATGGAAGAAGATCATACAGAGTGTATATCATTGATCAACACAAAGTAACTGAAAGTGTCAATGTTACATTTGATGACACTAAACTCCCTAGTATCCAAACTGAAGATCCTTCTGAGAAACTGAAGTTTGATGATATGTCAGATTCAGAATCAGAACATGGTCAAGAACCTGAGGTTGTTGCTGGTGAAGAACCTGTTAATCATGATGATACTCAAGGTAATAGTGATGGAAACTTTGGCAACAATGGAGATACCACTGCTATTGACGGAGAATCTTCAAGTCAACATGGCAACAACTCAGGGGGAGATGCTGACGGATCATCTAGTAGGACACAACATCCCAATGAATTTCAAGGCGAATCATCAAGATCAAATCTTCCAAGATAGACTTTCTGAAATAAAGCTCATCCTTTTAAGTTGATTATTGGTGATCCAGATGTTGGAGTCAGAACTAGACGTGCTACTCAAAATGAGTGTCTGTTCTCAGGATTTCTTTCTGAGATGGAACCTAAGAAGATTGAGGAAGCACTGACTGATCCAGATTGGGTGATTGCTATGCAAGATGAACTCAATCAGTTTGAAAGTCAACAAGTCTGGAAACTGGTACCTAGACCGACACACAAGAGAGCTGTTGGTACTCGGTGGGTATTCAGGAATAAACTAGATGAAGATGGTGTGGTTACAAGAAACAAAGCAAGACTTGTAGCTAAAGGGTATTCTCAAGCTGAAGGCATTGATTATGATGAAACCTATGCTCCAGTGGCTAGACTAGAGGCCATCAGGATATGTTTGGCATTTGCAGCATTCTCTAACTTTAAAGTTTATCAAATGGATGTCAAGAGTGCCTTTCTGAATGGAAAGCTGGATGAAGAGGTATATGTAGAGCAACCTCCTGGTTTTGAAGATCCAGATCATTTGGATTTTGTCTTCTTTCTTTTCAAGGCTATCTATGGACTCAAATAGTCTCCGAGAAAATGGTATGACACTCTCTCTGAATTTCTTATTGAAAATAGCTTTATTAGAGGTGTCATAGACAAAACTCTCTTTTCTAAAAAGCATAAGAATGATACTATATTAGTCCAAGTCTATGTGGATGATATAATATTTGGGTCTACTAATGATAATCTCTGTAAGAGATTTGCTAAGTTAATGCACAGCAAATTTGAAATGAGCATGATGGGAGAGCTGAAGTTCTTTCTTGGATTACAAGTAAATCAAAGGTTAGATGGAACTTTTATTTGTCAATCCAAGTATCTCAAGGAACTCCTCAAAAAGTACAATCTAGAGGATTCTACATCAGCAAGGACTCCGTCAACTACAGCTGTCAAGCTTGGACCATGTGAAAACTCTATTAAGGTAGATGTCACAAGCTACAGAGGTATGATTGGCTCATTACTCTATCTTACTGCAAGTAGACCAGATATTATGTATGCTACATGCTTATGTGCAAGGTTCCAAGCGGATCCTAGAGATATTCATCTCGTTGATGTTAAACGAATCTTAAGATATCTTAAGGGAACACCAAATCTAGGTATTTGGTACCCTAAAGAATCTGGTTTTAACCTTGTTGAATATACAGATTCAGATTACGCAGGAAGTGTTGTTGATAGGAAAAGCACCTTAGGGAGTTGTCAATTCCTAGGTAGCAGGCTAGTCTCATGGTACAGCAAGAAATAGTAAACAGTTTCCAACTCAACGGCCGAGGCTGAATATATTGCTGCTGGAAGCTGCTGTGCTTAGATCTTGTGGATTAGGAACCAGCTACGAGACTATGGATCTGTATTGAACAAAATTCCTATTTTATGTGACAATACAAGTGCAATAGCCATCACCAACAACCCTGTGCAGCACTCGAGGACAAAGCACATCGACATCAGGTATCATTTTATTAGAGAGCACGTCATGAATGGTACTGTTGAACTATTTTTTGTTCCAACAGAAAAACAAATAGCAGATATTTTCACTAAACCACTTGATAAATCCACATTTACCAGATTAGTTGGTAAATTGGGTATGTTGAATAGTTTTAGTGATTAATCTAGTTAATATCTGAGATCTGTTCTTGAATGAATTTACAAATGAATTTTTCATAAATGAAAAATTCATTTGCAAATTTATTTTATCATTTTATCATATTTCTTGCTTAATTCTATGTAATTTATATTATCTTATCTGTTTTATTTACTCTACTTGTTAATTTTAAATATCTCAGAATATTTTATTTTCACTAAAAATATTTTTCTATGAATTTTACTTGCTAAAATTCAACAGAAATCTATTTTTGGAATGAAATAATTAATTCTGAAATATTGTCTTTGTTTTTGTAAATATTTTCTGAATTTTTACTATTAATATAAGACTTTATTTCAGTTTTCCATATTTGTTAATATTTTCTGTAAATATTTAATTGTCTCTCTACTGAAATGACAATCGGCAAGACAACTGAAATTGTCTTGCTGAAAATCATTTCAGTACATATATATATATATATATATATATATATATATTTATGTGTGTTTATTTTGATTTTAATGCTGCTATGACAATCGGCAAGATAATTGAAATTGTCTTGCTGAAAGTCATTTCAGTCTAATTGTGTTTTATTTTGTTTATCAGTATAGTTTTATACTGGCACGACAATCGGTATGACTATCAATTGTCTTGCCAGTTATAAACCTTATATATAAATATTTTCCTTTTATTTTATACTGGTATGACAATCGGTATGACTATCAGATTGTCATACCAGTTATATATATTTAGTGTTTATTATTTTTATTACTTTTATTTCTTTTATTTCTTATTTCTTTAGCCTGGTATGACTATCGGTATGACAATCGATAAGACTATCCCGAATTGTCATACCAGTTGTCTACTTATAAGTTTTTTGTTTTGTTAAGTCAGTCAGTTCAGTGTTTGTTCAAAATTCCAACAGTTTTCTTCTTTATTCTCTCATTTTTTTCTCTCTCTCTCTACTCGATCTTAATCAAATCCATCTCCATTGTCTGTCTTCCTTGCTCGAGTTTTTTACTCAGCATACTAAAACTTCACTCCTGTGATATATACATACACGTATATACTTACAAAAGTGCTGCCCATTTTTTTTCTTTCTTTTCTTTTACTTCAATTCGATTTTTCCCCAAAATCAGTTTTTTTTATTTTTAATTTTAATTTCTGTTTTGTGTCTTTTGGCTTTTCAAATCTGCGTTTGTGAGTTAAGAATTTTAACGAGATACATTTCTGTCTAAATTTTTCGATTATAATTAATTTAATTCGAATTATTAAATTAATTTAATTAATTCGAATTTTCTTAATATTATTCTTAAAATTCTGAAAGTGTGTGTCTTATTATTATTTTAAATGGCTCTCAATTTCCAAATTATTTCGCATAATCTTGTTGGTTATTTTAATCCAGATAAATGTGATGTAGAAAAATTTAAGCCGTGGATTAGATTTTTAAATTACCATTCGATTGTTAGCTCTGCTATTAAATCAAATGTGATTTTAAATATTGATCTGCTAAGACTGATTTGCACAACCTCTACTGTGGCCGATGATTTTAAATCGTTTTCATTCACCGTGGCAAACACACAGTATGTGGTTGATGAAACAGTCGTCAATCGAGCTTTAAATTTTCCTATGGACAATTTCTGTAATTTGCCCTCTGGAAATGATATTTTAAACTTTTTCCATGCTATTCACTATCAGGGGGTGATCAATTTAACCAAACTTTCAAAATCCAATTTGGTGTCTGAATGGGACATTTTCTTCGATACACTTTCTAAAGTGTTTGCCAACTGTACTAAATCCAACTTTCACAACATCACTTCCACTCTGCAGTATATTGGTCTTGCGGTTGTTTTCAATCAAAGGATCAATTTTGGCAAACTACTTTTACCCATTCTCTTGAGACGTCTCACTACTGCTTTACGTGATCATTCTACAAATCGTAGGGTCTCGTGTTACTATGCTCATTTTCTCATGCTTATAGTAGATCATCTTCTCACACCTGAGCACAAAGCCCTTTTTGCTAACTCTGCAGTAACCGAACCCCCTCCTGTAAGTAAATTTACACCCGCCAAGATACAACCTTCAAATTCATGCAAGTTCCAGTACTTGTATCTGCTTTCATGGCCACTTATATTCCCTTACCTATTTTCAATCTTCCCGGTCATGAACAGCAAGCTCAACCTCCAGTGGTTCAAGCCACCCAGGCTCCTCCAACATCAGATGCTCTTCCATTACAGGTAGTAATTCCTCACTCTCACTCCATTCCTACTTCTGTTGAAAGACCCCCAGTGGTTGATAGAACTGACCATGAAGTTGTAGAACCACAGCTTCAATCCCAGGTCATAGAGCCAAACACAGAGTCACAACCTATCTCAACATCTCCCCCACTGTCTAAAATGTTACCCAGAAGGTTAATAGGAAGTAGTGTATTGGTGGATGTGAATGAACCCTCAGCTCTGCCTCCTCCGAAGAAAAGAAGAACATTTACTGAGGCATCTGAAAGCCCATCCTTGTCCTCCCAACAGGACATGGACTTTGAAATGGCCACTGAACAGTTACTAGAAACATCCTCTCAACAGGATGAATCTATTGAAATTCGCCATAGGGCCATGGCATCCTGTACTGAGTCAAGCACAATTCCATTACTCACAATGGAACCATACATACCCACAGATGTTACTCAGGACACAGAGCGAGGAGTGCACATAGAGTCGGTTACAGTGCCTGCCATAGTTACGGCAGAAGAGCAGTTACATGCTTCTGAGGGAAAATCTGACTCTCAGCCACCTTTAATAGAGTCATTTTCTCCCCTCCCAGATCCAACACCTCTGGCTCCCTCACGGGATTCTCCACTCGCAGATTTATCTGGAGAAAGTGGAGGGCAACTCAGTCAATCTATACCTGAAGCAATTCAGACATCTATTTCACATGAAATGATAGGTTTGACTGAGGATCGGGACTCGTGAATTCCCATTGCACCACCACTGACCTCTCTTGAAGAGGCTATGGTGATTTTAATTGCAGGTACAGAAGAACAGCAACAGGAAGACTCCTCACGAGCAATTATATTGAGAGAAACACAAGCACGTGAGGTGAGTGAACCAAATACGAGTGAAATTCAGGTGAGAGCACACACAGACACAGACACTGAAAACCTGTTAGCTCAAATTGTTGCTTTAAAAGAAGAACTTGCTAAAAGCCAAGCTGAAGCTAAATCATTCAAAGCACAAATGGTTGAACGGTCTTCTTCTTCCACCTCTGTCAACAATCAGCTGGCACTCATCAGGAATGATATCTCAGATCTCAAGACCACTGTCATACCAAAGCTCAATTCCATTCAGGAAACTCCAACTTTATCAGCTGATGACATTTCTAACTTCTGCTCTCTACATACAAGATGACTTCTCTTGAAGACCTGGTTAAAATGAATCATTCACTGGACTCCTCCAGATTTCTAAAGATAGAAACGGGCACGGAACATCTCAATGAAGGGATGAAACACTTAGATTTCATGATCAAGAATTCTCACTGCCCTAATGAAGAACAAAGAACTTACTTTGAAGGGCCTTCTGGTGGAGGCTCAGGCTCTGGAGGTGATGGAGGACATGGAGGTTCTAAAGGAAAGTCAGTAGAGGATCCCTCAACTAAGGGGGAGAAGAAAGGGAGTAGTGGAAAGGGAAAAGAAAAAGATACCTCTGTTGGAGATAAAGGAAAGGCTGATGATGTCTACTACAGTGGAGAACAGGATGACTTTGATATTTTTGACATTCCCACTGAACCAGTCTTGGAAGATAAAGATGGTTTATTTGAAGCTGAAGAGGAAAGTGATTTTGGAGAATGGGAAGAGGAAGCTACAGTGGATCCTATCTTTGAGAAAGAGTTTCAGCAACAGCAGTCAGACTTGAAAAGAAAAGAAGCTGAACTCAAAAAGGTATCCCAGATCATTGACATGAGGAAAAGCATTGAACGAACAGAAACTCTTGAAAAGCAACGTCTTCATGACATTAAAGCCAAAGAAAGGAGAAGAGATGTAAGGCTAAAGATTGGTGAAAAATGGGATGAGGCTAGGAAAGTACTTGATATGCCTCAGCTGAGCACTAACAATGATAGGCAGTTCCTACATCTTCTTGACAAGCTGGAAATCTCAAATCCTAACAATGACATGTACATGAATGCTATAAAGACTGAAGTCTCAAGGATCACAGCTGCTTTTGACAGATCTCTAAATGAAATGAGCATATTTGTATATTATCAAAGCGAAGGATCTTTCAAGGTGTCACTTCATCTGTTTTAGAATCGTTCTTTGTCAGAGATTTGGTTTCTTCTCAACAAAGTAAAAAGAAGCTCAGAATTGAATGAAGTTCTTCGAGAAAGGCTTAAAGAGTTTGCCAGCAGGGCTAGTCCTCAAGTGGTCAACAATCCTCATCAGGTGAGATTCTTTAAGTCTGATTGTCTTCAAATCTGTCAGCTAGATGCACAATCTCTTAAAGACTACTCAGCTAAGCATCTGGTCTGGATGGAACATCATTTAAGAACTGCTGGATACTCATCCATGTTGAAGACTCAAGCTGCTGATTTGATTCAGGCTTATTGTGAAAAGAATATTAAAAGGTACAATCAGTTCAAGAATAAGCTGAAGTCAGTTGGAGTTCAACCAGTCAGACCAGCAAGCTTCACTTCAGAAAAGGATCGTGTCTTTGATAAGGAGTTGCTTCAAGATTTAAAAGAAGGTGAAGTCAGAAGAGAAGATAACTGAATTCAATTAGCTCAAAACTCAATGTAATATGATTAGAGCTTTATGAATCAAGATAGACTAATGTAGTTATATGTTCAGGCTAGAGGAACATCTATCTTGTATTCACTTGTAAATTTCTTTTGGAATCTGGAAAATGTTAAATATAATCTAGAACTTTTCTGCTATTTACTTTGCATTACTGTTTATATCTTTTTCTTATTTGTTAGTTGAGTTATCCTCTAGGTATTTGTTGTTATTGTCTAACAAGCAAATAGGGGGAGATTGAAAGGCATATGTTATAGCCTATTTGTTTATTCGAGGATTTAACTCAACTCAAATAAGAATGTAATAAGTAAATAGTGGATCTATCGTCAGAGAGATCTCATAGAGTAACATACGTCAAAGGATTAAGTAACATTGTTCATCTACAGACTTGATGACTTAATTCACTGGAAGAAGCTCAAGAAATTGATCAAGCCTCAGTGATATAAATCAAGATTGTGGATTTAATCAAGTGACAGAGATCTCGTCAGGGTATCAATTAATTACAAGGATTTAGTCTGAAGAAAATCAAGAGTATCAAGGTCAAGGCTTGAAGAAACGTCACGGAAGTTAGTCACTCATGAACCAGACAATACATCGAGTGTCAACACTGAAGTGGTGGAATTGATTCATAATTGACAGTGATTTTCAGAAGATTTTCAGAAGAATGGTTGCTGCTCAAGATTAGTATTAATTCTCTATTAATTAATTAAGTCATATAATTTAATTAAGAAAATAAATTATATCTGCAAAGATTAATTTATTGATTAATTGAATTAATTGATTAATTAATTCAGAATTAATATTAAGGATTTTCAGAATTTTTATTAGATTAAAATCTATTATTAATTCAGTAAGACAATATGATTTGAACTACTATGACAATCGGTATGACAATTGATAGTCATTCCGAAAGTCTTGCTAGTTCATTCTGATTGTCTTGCTAGCTATTGGGATTGTCTTGCTAGTTCAAAAGGATAGTCTCACCGAAAGTCCTACCAGTTCAAATGGATTGTCATGCCAGTTCATTTGATTGTCTTACCGAAAGTCTTGCTGATTCAACTGGATTGTTTTGTTTACTTAAACAACTGAAAGCAGATCATTTTTTAGCAGAACATAGCATTGAATATTCAACAGAAAAACACAGAACAAGAGAACCTGCAGAGAAATTATTGCAATCTACACAGATCATTTATTTCTAGTATTTATTGTTAAATCCAATCCACTAGAAATACTTTTCTTGTTCTTGTGTAACTATCTAGCAGATCGAAATCCCTAGAACTTAATCTCAAATCGCTTTTAGCATTTGATCTTTTTATTGCAAAAATAGAAAAAGTTCATGTCGAATTTATTCTAGATTTGTAATAATTGATTTGAGATTAATCCCTTATAAACGATACCGTTGTTGTAACACCTTTCAAGTTTAATAATAATTTTATTTAACTTGAATTTTGTTTCACCTTTTTTATTCCGCATTTTATTCGATTAAACGGTATAGTTTGTATTCAACCCCCCCTTCTACAAACATATTGGGACCTAACAGAAACTATCGACACAGGCACACCATGAAGTCTAACAATACCACGTGGAAAAATATATACCAACTCATGAACAGGAGTAGTCTCTCTAATAGGTAAAAAGTGAGCAGACTTAGTAAGTCTATCAACCACCACTTATATGACATTATTCTTCCTGAAGGTTCTCGGTAAATGAGTCACAAAATCCATAGTAATATTTTCCCACTTCCAAACTGGAATATCTAACTGCTACAAAGTCCACTAGGCCTCTGATGGTCTATCTTCACTTGTTGAAATGTAAGACATTTCCCCATAAATTCCACTATGTCTCCCTTCATTGCACTCCATTAAAAGTGCTTCTTCAAATCCCAATACATCTTAGTGGAACCTGGATGAATAGAGAATGAAGAATTATGAGCCTCCTTCAAAATTTCCTCACAAATCATCGAGTCTGCGGGAACACACAATTTACTACCCAACCATATCACGCCCTCATCATCAACACGAAAATGTTTTTTCTTGCCACCCCCCACCTCAGATCTAATAGCTTCCAAATCTGTATCATTCTCTTGAGCTTCCTTAACCCTTGAAACACGATTTAGTTCCACTTTCAAACTTACAATGCTACCTCCTGACCCTCTAACATACAACTCACCACCCAATCGCTCCAAATCTAAAATAAGATTCGGGTGAGTAATGAGAGATGCAACACTCCCCGAGTTCTTCCTACTAAGAGCGTCTACCACTATATTCGCCTTCCCTGGTTGGTACTGAATATTTGCATCATAATCCTTAAGAAGTTCAAGCCACCTTCGCTTCCTCATATTAAGCTCTTTTTGAGTAAAGATATATTTGTGACTCTTGTGATCAGTAAAGATGTCACAAGTCTCTCCATAAATATAGTGTCTCCAGATCTTCAAAACAAAGACCATTGCTGCTAACTCCAAGTCATGGGTAGGATAGTTCACCTCATAGGGTTTAAGCTACCTAGAAGCGTAAGAAATCACTTTCCCATGTTGTGTAAGAACACACCCCAATCCTCTATTAGAAGCATCACTATAAACCTGAAAACCTCCACTCCCTGATGGCAACACGAGTATTGGAGCAGACACCAACCTCTTCTTTAACTCCTGAAAGCTCTTCTCACGATCATTGTTCCACTCGAACTTAACGCATTTCCTCATTAGTTGAGTCAATGACAAAGCTATAGAAGAGAAACCATCCACAAAGCGCCTATAGTAACCTGTTAAACCCAAGAAACTCCTATCCTCTGTCACGTAGCTAGGTCTTGGCCAATTAGTAATAGCCTCGACTTTCGCAGGATCCAATTCAATGCCTCTACTAGATACAATATGCCCCAAAAACGCCACCTCCTCCAACCAGAATTCACACTTTGAAAATTTCGCAAACAACTCTTCTCCCTCAAAATTTCAAGTAAAGTACGTAAATGTTGCTCATGCTCCTCTCTGCTCCTAGAGTATATCAAGATATCATCGATGAAGACCACTACAAATTTATCCACATAATCATGAAAGACCCGATTCATCAAATCCATAAATACCACTAGTGTATTTGTCAACCCAAAGGACAACACGAGAAACTCATAATGACCATAACAAGTGCAAAATGCAGTCTTTGGAATATCTTCATCATCCCTAACTCGTAATTGATGGTAACCTAATCCCAAATCTATCTTTGAAAAGTACTTCGCCCCTTGTAACTGATAAAACAAGTCATCAATGCATGGCAAAGGATACCTGTTTCTGACAATAACCTTATTCAACTCTCTATATTCAATGCACAATCTCATGGAACCATCCTTCTTCTTCACAAATAATACAGGAGCGCCCCACTGAGATACACTTGGCCTGATAAATCCCATATCCAACAACTCTTGTAGCTGATCCTTCAATTCTTGCAACTCAAGTGGTGCCATACGGTAAGACGCCTTGGAAATAAGCTCAGCACCTGGAACAAGTTCAATAGTAAACTCCACCTCTCTATGTGGTGGCAAACCTGGTAGCTCATCAGGGAAATCATCTTCATACTCTCTCACAACTAGATAATCCTCGATCTGAGGTTCATCCTTCGATGTATCCTTCACGAAAGCAAGGTAGCCATCACAACGTTTAGACAACAATTTACTCGCCTTTAGAGCATATATTAATTTA
Organism: Apium graveolens; assembly: GCF_009905375.1. NCBI lineage: Eukaryota > Viridiplantae > Streptophyta > Magnoliopsida > Apiales > Apiaceae > Apium > Apium graveolens. The sequence goes on along the minus strand of NC_133655.1, from coordinate 161,108,724 downwards.
ACCTCCCCCTTCGGCTGAGACCCTAGGTATACAAATTATGGTTTATCTGCTTCCCCAAAGATCATCATTTTTCCTTGACAATCAATTGTGGCACGATGTTCACTCAACCAATCCATGCCCAAGATAATATCAAAGTCATGCATCTTCATCGGAAGCAAGTTAACCTTACAATTTCTATCTCCAACAACTATCGGGCACTCTTAATATACATCAGATATAATAATAGAATTCCCCATCGGGGTAGCAATAGACATATGAGGATATAATAATGAAGGTACAACACCAAGATGATGAACAAATGCTAAAGACACAACAGAATGGGTCGAACCGGTATCAAATAACACATAAACATCACGTCTACCAACAAGAAGTGTTCCTGAAATGATACCTGAATTAGCTGCTGCCTGATTTATCGTCAATGGAAACACTCTAGTTGTAGGATTCTGCTGACTGCCACTACCACCGCCAGCTCCTCCTCCACCAGTATTGCGTGACACTGTACAATTATTTGCTCTATGGGACATGCTACCACATAATAAACAAGCCCCAGTCTGTCTATAACAAGCTCTACCTGGATGATGCCCACCACATATAGCACAAGGAGCCACGTAAATCATATTAGGGCTTCCCCCATACACTGAGTAATGGCTCCGCCCCTGTTGATGATTCTGCCACCGCCTAGGCTGCTTCTGCCGTTGAAACTGCTGATTCTGATTCTGACCAATGTACTGATTCCGTACATGGAATGACTGACCACCCTTATTCTGATTTTGTCCGCACCACTATCCCTGCTGACCACTCTAACCTCCATACCACTGTCTACCCTGTACAAAATCCTGATCATCCATAGTCCTCTTACTACCACTGTTAGACCTGGAAGTCTTGAAATCTATGCACTTCTTCTCAACATCCTTTGCTACATCAGCCACTTCTGCCATATTATCAAATTTAAAAGAAATTATGGAACCCCTCAGATAAGACTTTAACCCTCATTTAAATTTATCAGTCTATTGTGCAGCAGTCCCTGCAACTGTCCCAGCAAATCCATCCAACCTTATAAACCTCGCCATATAATCAGTAATGCTCTCATCATAGTGTTGCGCAATAGAATGAAACTCCCTCAAATAAGCCTCCCTATCAGCATTAGAGAAATATTGGTTATAGAACACCTCTTTGAATCCCTGCCATTCCAAAGTCTCTGCATACCGCTCCCCTCTAGTAACTTTCACTACTCTCCACCACCTCTGAGTATCCCCCTCCAACTTATACGCAGCTAACCCGACCTTCTAAATCTCATCACAACCTAATGCATCAAAAATCTTCTCGAGTTGAACAATCCAATTTTCAGCATCAAGAGGAGTCGGTGCTGAACTAAAAGAGTCTGGTTTCTGCTTTACAAACCTCTCCACCCATACAAACGGCTCCAACTGATGGCCCAGACCGTTCTGATTCCGATTTCCATTTCCATTCTGATTTCCTTGTCCATTCTGATTTCCTTCGCCATTCTGATTTCCTTGTCTATTCTGATTTCCCTCGCCATTCTGATTTCCTTGGTTTGCCAAGGCCTGCTATACAGCCTGAGCCACTACTTGTCCTATCATATCAGTAAGTTGAGCGGGGTCAATGTGAAAAGGATCACGTCTAGGAAGCATCTACAATATAAGATAGCGAATGAATGAAGATTATAAGATTAAATATGATGAAGCAGTTACAAAGAGATTTCAAAATGATGAAGCAAAATGAAATGATAAAGAGCAGAATGAAACGAAATTAAATAGAACACCCATCCTATCGTCTACCCAAACTCACAGGTCAACCTAAGTAGATTTTCTACAAGAAAGAATCTAGCTCTGATACCATCTCTGTAACACCCCCTTCTTAAAAATTAGAAGGAGATATTAGCTATAATTCATAAACCTGCAAATTGAGCACTAATATATTTCTAAACAATAATTAAGCAGTCTAAAATCTTCAAAATAATAATAAATCTCCAAGCTGTCTAAACCAATAATATAAATGTTAAAATCTCTAAATAAATAATTAAATCTAGATACTGATAAAGTCTGAAATCCTAATCAATAAATGGGGTAGCTCTCCATCACACAGTCCCAGATCCCCCTAAGCATCTACCAGAAAAAGAATACGGCATGAGCCAAATGCCCAGTAAGAATTTGGAATACAGTTTATAAATCAAGAGAACAGAGATAAATAATCAGGCAATTTATAATAAAACAACAATATTAAAAATAAGTAAGGCTGAAGCAACGAGTGGTTAAGATATTTCATACCGAGATCAGAACAAATACAAATACACACATCATAGGTTACCTAATACGTGCAACAGAATGGATAACGTGTACGGCATATACAACGTCACCATAAATCAAATCACAAATTAAACTCTGGGTGCATCCACGTATCCTAAACAAATATCAAATACGCAAAAACTCCCCCAAGAGCTAACAGAAAGATACGCCGTGACCAATCACACTGTCACGGAAGTGTCATATCACTGGTGCCGCAATGACATGGCTGTAGTACCCCTATAGCTGGTTAACTCGGTATACCCTATATCACTCTAAGGGTCAAATAAAAATATTCTCGCAATATTTTATAATCACCTGAGACAAATAATTCAGATTCCCAAAATAGAGGGTGTCATAAATAATTCGCATAAACAGATATTTAAAATTTTTAAAATCAATTTTTAAAACAATTTTCGAAAGTTAACCGTTTTAACTTAAAACGGTCAAAACAAATATTAACGGAATGAACAGAAAGTAAAAATGGAACGAATCAAATAAATATAAGGAACAAGAGGACTAGCGCTGAATAAAAAGGGGACATAATCCTTACCTTGAATATCACAACTAAAATACTAACAAAATCCGCAACGAAGTCGCTAAATTCTCAGCCCGTGATCTAATAACACATTTATAAGTTATTGTTAATTGTGGTTCTTTAAATTATTCAATATAAGTGTGTGATTCACTATCTAATTAAATAGAAAAAAAAACTATTCACTCTGCGGAGAACTTGGAATGTTAGATATATTTGTGATGTCATGTCTAATCTGTTGAGTTTAGTTTCAAAACTTAATATCAGGACTTACTGGAAATCAGAACTTACTGAAGTCAGAACTTATATCAGAACTTAAGACCGTCAGGATTTATATCAGGACTTAAGTGCAGGTACTTCAGATAAGGAATGCGGCTGATTTACAGGAGAGGATCTGGACTAAAATAATAAAAGATATGCATTAAGAGTTGGACAGCTAGAAGAATTATAGAAGATAATATCTGATTGATATATCTTAGGAGACAGAATTATATTCCATATCAACTAGAAGATATCTTGTAACTGTGTACTATATAAACACAGCTTAGAGTTTACACTATAAGTGTTATTATACACGAGAAAGATTATTCATTGTAACCTAGCAGCTTTTAGTGATATTGTTCATCACTGAGAGAGTAGTTTAACCTACTTTGTAACAGAGCTTATTATATTGAATAAACTTGATTACTCTTAGGTCACACAACACTGCAGAAGGGGGTTGAATACAGTATTTATACAATCAAATCGATTTAACACAAGTATGTAACAAAGATCAAGTATATTAAATAAACTTTGTTACAATATGAACTGTTGTTCTCTCTCAGTGATGAACAAATATCACTAAGAGCTGTAAGGTTACAATGTATAATCTTCTCGATAATGATAACACATCTAGTGTAAACCTTATGTCTGTATTTATATAGTACACAGTTACAAGATAACTTCTAATTGATATGGAATATAATTCTGTCTCCTAAAATATATCAATCAGATATCTTCTATAAGTCTTCCAGTCTTCTAACTCTTTCCATGCATATCTTTTTTTGTTTTAGTCTCGATCTTCTCCTGTAAATCAGCTTCCTTCCTTATATAAAAGTCTTCCCGCACTTAAGTTCTTATATGACCTTAAGTTCTGATATTAAGCTCTGACTTCCAGTAAGTCCTGATTTCAGTAAGTCCTGATTTGTCTTGTTGTTAAGTTCTGAAAACTAAACACAAATCATATTAGACATGACATCTCAAATATATCTAACAATCTCCCCCAACTTGTAAATTATGCAAAATATACAAGTTAATAGATTTGATGATGTCAAAAACATTTAAGTACAAATGCAAATAAGAGTTTAATTAGATAACTAACTACAACTTAAAGTCCTTGTAGCTTTTACTAATCTTACTGAGTCAATCTGAATCCAAAGTGATTCTTGACAAAGCTTGATATCAGCTTTTCTTCTTTAATCCTCAGGACTTGAGATAATGTAGTCTTGACTTGCTTCATCTCTTCACCCTGACTTCCAATCTGGTAGATTGCAGTCCTTAAAGCATAAATATGGTTTCTTTCTAAACCATCATCTAGTCTTATTACCCTTGGATGAGAATTCAAGCTTAGCAGAATCCTTCTTCATTGGAATCTCACTTCCATCATCTTCAACTATATTACGAATGAATTCTGTAACCCTTGAACCAGAAATTCTAGCTTTATCTCTAATGGTCTTCAATATAAAATTTGACCATCTCCTGGTAATATCAGACTTTACCTCTAAAAGGTAATGAAAGAATGGAAGTTCTTTCAGTGATTTGTTTAGCACATCTGATTCTGACATCTGATATGTCCTTCTATCTTCAAGAAATAGAATCAGATTTTCCTTGACATTGTGCTTGTCATGAGCCTCCAGTACCACTTGAACAGAGATAACCTTATCAAGGTGTTTCTATGTAACATCTTCAAGAGATTGGTCAGTTAATAGAAATGGATCACTTGTAAGCACTTCAACTCCTGTTTTGATTTTAGCTTTACCAGAACCTAGCCCTGCTCTGTCTCTTACTTCTCTGGCTTTCAATCCAATAGTCATGAACTCAGATAACAATTGGCTTTTCTTTGGATCTGATAGTTTGACATTCTTCCACAGAAGTTTCTTTTTGTCAGCTACTTTCATCTTATCTAAATCAACTTGAGCACTGTCAGAGGTTGATGTCTTGATGACTTTATCAGAACTTGTTATTTCTATTGTAGCTTGCAGTTCTTCACTCTGAACAACTTGAGCTCTGTCAGAGGTTGTCTTTGATTCTTCAGAAATCTTCCTTCTTTTCAGAGTTTGAACATCTTCATCTTTAGCAAGAATATCATCAGTAACTTGAACCAGTTTGCACACAGGTTTTATCAGGATTTGAGGAATTTTCATCTCCTATGGCTTTATAGGTTCATCAAATTTTCCCTTTCCTTTGTCTTTGGGATCAATCTCAATCTGTGATCTAGTCTTGGGCTTTGATGCCTCAGTAATTGATTTTTCCTTGAACACAATGCCTTTTCCCTTAGGCCTTGGAGGTTTCTTTGCAACAGAAGCTTTTGACTTTAGATTTGTCTTTTCAGCTTTAAATCTAGCTTCTTCCTCCTTGAGATTTTCTTAATCCATTCCTGGATTATGCTTCAGAAATAATCTTCTAGCAATTTCCTCATCAAGTGCCTGAATCTTGGGATCTTTGTAGTAGACTGTAGTCTACTTCCCCTTTAGCTTCAGAGTTTGCATAAACTTTTGAGAGTCTTGACTTCCACCTTGTATCAGAACATCAGGCTTTGTCATCAGACTTTGCTCATCAGAACTTGATATTAGATTTTGAGTATCAGCACTTGCTATTAGAGTTTGAGTTTGAGCAGCTTCAGAACTTGCCTTCTTTTAAAGAGAAGACTTGCTTGCATCAGTAATTAGTTTCCTAGAAGAAACCTTGCTGCTGTGCTCTTTACATTGAACTTGACCTCTACCCTTGCTAGGGTTTCCTTGGTCATCAGCTTCATCATCTTTCTTCTTCAGTACTTGATCATTAGAGCATTTGGACTTAACTATCTTCTCCCCCTTTTTGGCATCATCGGTTAATAAGAGAGAGAGAGAGAGAGAGAAGAAGTTCAACTGAAGATTGTATTTCATCCAATTGATCTTTCTGAGAGGCTTGATTTTGTAGGACCTCGGTAATTTGGGCATGTATCTTCTCTTGTACTTTCTCAATTACTTCTACTTTCTCAAGAGTAGGTCTGATAATCCTTGTCTTGTCAAGCTTGATCTGCATATCTAGCTTATTAGCTGATTCTTGTAGTTTATCAACCATTGCTTAAGTTTCAGAGTGTAGACCTTGAAGGCTTTTGGTAGTTAGAGCTATGATTTTAAGTTGAGTCTTGAAATCAGAACTTGTCATCAGCTCATCAGCCTTGGAAATATGCTATGTCAGAACTTTAGAGCTTGGAATGAAATCAGTTTCATTCCATTTCTTGGTCCACTCAACTCCCCTGTGAGTTTCTTCCCAAGGAACAGGTGCAACTTGTTCAACAAACTTCTTAATCAACGCTTCCTTTCCCAGAATGGGAGCTGGAGTATCAACAGAAACACTATCTCCAGTACTAGAAGAAAACTCATGATTCTCTGATAAGACAAGTGTATGTGAGGCAATGGGAGATTCTGGAACTACCTCATCTAAATTCTGATCTTCAGGTTCCTGATCAAGAATTGGTGTGGATGGTATCTCAGCATTTAAGATTGGAGAATGAGTTGGAGATCTCTAAGCTGCTGTAGGAGCTTCTAGATAAAGAATAGTAGGAATATTCATATTGTGAATATCTATTTCAGAACTTATTGCTTGTTCTTCAGCATTATCTGTTGCTTTTATTGGAGAGACGGGAGGGGTGAGCACAGTATCTTGAACAGTGTCTTGAGCAATAGTTGGAAATGGCAAAGCTTCAAGTACAATTGGCTGTGAGATCAGAGATTCATGATCCCCTTCCTCGGCTTCTTCAATATCTTCTGATGGAGGCTTAGCCATGTGCCTTTTTTCCCATATTTTCTTCAATCTCCTTAATAATGAAGGAGTTGCTTGAGCATCAGAACTATCAGTTCTTTTCCTCTTCAAAGTATCAGAACTTTGAGCTTCTGTTTCTTTCTGAAAAACCAGAGTTTCAGCTTCAATAGTCACAGGTTCTGATACATGAACATGTGCTTCCTCTTCACTATCAGATTCATCCCTGAGAATCATCTTTCTTCTCTTTTGTGGAGGTTTAGGAACACACTTTTCCCTTTTAGGCTTGGAAGATGAAGGTCTGATGGTATGCGCTGATGGTTGTTGTTGTGAGGATTGAGATTGCATCAAAGTTTGAACATTTATTTGCAAAAGTTATGGTGATGCAGTCAAAGAAGAAACTCCATTCCCTCCTTTTGTTGGGTCTCTTCAACTGTCCCAGCTTTGCCAAAGTTTTTTCATAGCCCAGATTGGCCATTAGCTGTTGAAGAGCTGGCTCCTCAACTGTTGAATATGTGTAGTTTTCGGGCAGATGGAGTGTTTGTCAAACCATGGCCAAAGTCACCACATGGGCATCCTCCCCTGTTGAAAAGATAATAATTGGGGACCCGTGAGCACCACCATCATCATACATGCCACTTCTCCAAAACTCCAGCACTTGAGTTCCAGAGATTGCTTCCGGTTGGGTCAAAGCATACCCAATCTCAGAGTTAGCAAGGAAATCCTGAATGAAGTGAAGTTCTGATGGAGCTTCACCCTTGCTAAGAATAGCCAAGTTGTAATATCCGGGATATATCGTGTAATTATTTTTGCTAATAAATAATTATTATGAATGTTCAGTATTTATTCTGTGAATTATTTGTTAAGTGTTAAATGTGTTTGAATGTTTAAAAATAATATTAATTGAGTATTTTAATTTTTATATGTCCAAAATAAAATATAGATAAATGTCATATTTTCTTAATTATTTTTATGTTGATTTATGATTTTATAGGAAATATATGGATTTTATAAAATCTTTTCCGAGTATTTAAAAAACTATTTTATACAAACGGGAACCAACCGACGTCATCCGTTTTTATGTTTTTATAACCCGAAACTCTTCCGAGAACTCCTTCCTAACCTAATTGCAATATTCCGAGCATTTTCCGTGTTTCAACTTTTTCGATCCGGCGTACGGTTTGTCTTGCGCGGGTCCTGGCGCAACATTTTCGATACATTATTCATTTCGGTAAATTAATAAAACTCATATTTTCGATAACCGGGGTATTTTTATTAAACTATCACAATTATCACCTCGTAATACGTGTAACCAGGCGCTGAGAGCAAGACCGCAGTACAAATTGTACTGGTTTGGATAATTATCCCGAAAACCGGTACCGTTTGAATCAGTTTTTATAAATAAACGTACCATTTTATATCCGGAATGATCCAACGGGATACTAATTTTCCGTAACTATAAATAGCCTTCACCGTATTTTATTCCGTATCAAAAAACATTTGCAGACAGTAATTATATAATTTTCCAGAGAAAATTCATATATTCATAAACCTTTCTGAGAATCAAACAGCAATTTGAAGGTGTTAGTGATCTCTGTTTTCAAAGCTTGAGTAACCAAAACGAAGGGTTTGAGGAGTACTATCAGATTCTGGTCTTCATTTTACTGCAGAAATCAAGGTTTATTTTATAAATTTTTATTTATTTTCGAATTATTTTGATTAAAAATATGAATTTTTGTTCGGAGGATTGTTTGAATGATTTGATGATTGCATGTTGTAGAGCTTGTTTTCCTGATGATTTTGATATATTATATGACTGATTTGGAGTTCAATAACATGTTCAAAATTGAGTTTGATTTTCAAATTTTGAAATTAGGGTTTATAACCCGTATGAATGTTCTTAATTGAAATTTAGGGCTTTTTGATCTAGGGGTTATTAGCTGTTGTATTATAATGGGTTGTGTTCCTTATGAAATTTGCAATCGATTGGTGTATAGCTCGTTAACAGAGGATGTCTGAATCCAAGGGAGTTGTGTTTTGAAGTTTACGTCGAGTTCGCCGGAAACCGGCGAACTTCTCGGCCAAATTCCGGCCAACTCAGGGATGGGTTGAGTGATTTGATGGCATGGTTGTGTTCTTGGTATTGTGTAGATGTGATATGGAGGTGGTGGTGGCCTGAGCATCCCTGGATCGATTTCTCCGGCGAAACAGGGTGTTTTCCGGCGGCCCCCCGTAAAAATTGCAGTTTAGTCCCAGTACTTTTGAAGATGGTAAAGTTCAGTCCCTGAACTTTCCAGAGTTTGCAAGAATAGGATTCATGTTTTAAAAATTTTTAAAATCATATTCTCCATTTATTTTAATTATAAAAATCCATTTTTAATTTCTGAAAATTCCAAAAATTATTATTTTAATCCAAAAATTATTTTTAATTCAAAAATAAATCTGAATTAATTAGTTAATTAATTTCAGTTAATATTTAATTGATTAATTGGTCAATTAATTCGAAAATTAATTGATTTAATTAATTATTAATTGATTTTAATTAATTATTTAATTAGATTTAATTATTTAAAATGATTTTAAAATTCCGAAAAAAATTGTTTCGAACTTTAAAATAATATATTAAATTGTTTTCAAGGCTCGATAATTATTATAAAATTTTTTGAAGCCAGATTTGGCCAGCCGAACCCTGTTTATTACTCTGAAATTGATCCAACGACCCGTTTTAATTCCGAAAAATGTTTTAAAAATCATTTTAAATACCCGAAAGCATGTTTATGACCCGAGACTTCTTTATAAATGATATATCATTGATTGTTTGACGTGTTATGTGCTATATGTGAATTGTTGGTTGACTGTCGGTCTATATGTTCGGTGTTTACTTGTTTATAGCGTAACATTTAATCCGTTAATCGGATTTGGGTGAAACGAAGGGTAGATAGAAGTATGTGTCGAATAGAATCGTATGAGTTGAATATTGATATATGCTTATGATATGTGAGCAGAAGAGGCAAGGCGTAGGAAAGGGAAATAGATAGTCGAGGAGTAGACGGTTGTGATTGGAAGTTAGTGCAGTATAGCAAGCTAGTACCAGGCAAGTGTTCTGAACTTTCTCGAGATATATTGTAATTAATTGATAGTCCTGTTTTATATTGCAAGTGCTTTGAAGCACTGAACCCTAAACCCTAATTTCAGTTATTGATCTTGAGTCGTAAACCTTATTCTTTCTAAACCATTGATTGTTGTACACCCAGATACGAACCACAAATATACGATACTACTCCACAAATACATACAAACTAAATCTATTTGGCCTTGAGTTCTTCTGATCTTTTAATGAACATTTCAATCTTCTCATCATAGTTTCTTATCTTCACCAAACACTGAATCAAATTTCTTACATAGTCAAACCATTGTACCTTATGCTTTGAAAGACCAAATCGTTGAAACCTTGAAATGTTGATTCCTTTGTTATCCAATTCTTTCATTACCTAACAGCCAAGCTTTGAAATTTCCATAGTGATCCTTTGTGAAGATTGAAACCATTTCATTATCAAACATCCAATGTTGTTTATGATTGTGTTTATTGCTTTACATTGTTTATTCTGTTATTATAGAATTGGATTGTTTTTATAAAATTGTGGACCAGATTCGTGGTCAGACCATATTAATGGTCAAGTTAGACCAATGTGTGCCTTGGATCCAGTAGTTAGAGCAGTACTATGTGCTTTGCTCGGGGTTAGTGCGTGACTGATCAGCAGCCTAACCTTGGTTTTTAAAATGAAAATATAATATCCAATTCTAAATCATAATTCATTGTTCACTTGATATCATAACCCTTTTCACTTGATGATCATTATTCTCAATTTTGTCATTGTGACTTGCCGAGCTAGTTAGCTCATTTGTGCGATGTTGTTTATGTTCTTTTCCAGTTAAGAAGGAACCAGTTGGTAGCGAGGATCCCCAGTCCAGCGCGAGAGCTAGGGGTTCAGGTTGATCGAGTTAAGCTAGTAGGCATCTTTTGGAATAATTTAAGTTTGTAAAAGTTTGTAATAATGTTTAATACTCAGTTCTGAGTTTGAATAGTTGGGATTTGGACGGTTTGTAATATAAGTGTGTGTTTGGCTTATGTGCATACTTTAACCTGTTGTGATCCGTGATAGTTGATAAGTATGGTCACTGCATATTATTATTATCTTTATTATTGTTATAAGCAGGTTATAAATAAAGTGTGTGTGTGGACCCAAAACTTCTGACCCGGTTTTGGAGGGCGTCGCAGGTTTGGTATCAGAGCTACAGGTTATAAGTCATTGACACAAGCCTAGGTTGACGGGAATGGGTAGAGGGTTAGGATTAGAAGTAATGAATAGAGAAATAGAATGTTGAGAGGTTGAGCGCTAAGGTATAATAGGTATTAGTATGATTCACGTCGTGGTTCGAGATTCTTATATTACGATATGATTTCAGATAGCAGCGATGGCCGACTCTTTCATCCCCATATCAGCAGATCACTCAGAGACTTCAGTTAGAGTACCATCTTCAGATCCACATCCTGTTATTCCACCAGTGTTGGCTATTTTACCTCCACCTGTGTTGCAGCCCGTACCATTACAGGTTATTCCACCCCCAGGCATGAGGCCACCTATCAGAGGACCCCCACCAGATGATTCAGATTCCATTGGGCATTCAGTTGTTAGTGCCTCATTCCAGTCTACATTGCATCCAGTTCCTTATTACCGGTATGAGGCTCTTTTTTTGGAGAGTGATTCCTTGTTGGCCCAGATCCGAGAGCGACAGCATATCATCAGGACTACAGATGTTGATCGTGGTGTGAGGGAGCTTCGAGAGGAGATCCATGTGACACGCAAGATTCTTGAGGCTAGGCTACATGGAGCTACACTACCTGGATGAGGCCCTGATGCACTTATGGGATGGGCTACTGAAGTGATGGAGGACTTTTGATCTATATATATCAGTACCTTTTCCTTTCCAGCATTGTCATTTACTCTACTGCACCTGTTTTACTTTACCCTATTTATTGCACCAGTTATACCCCTGTGATACCATGTACCCTGTTCCCTTAACTGTTTATATTCTGTAGAGAAGCATGCAATTTACTTAGTTCAACTGTTACAACTGTTTTTAAGAAGAGATATCTCTATTTTACCAAAATTTTTCTTTTCTGCAAAGGATTTGATTGAAAAGCTAAATAAGTTGTTTGATTCTTTATAGAAAAATGCCTCCCAGAAGAAATACCCGCACCAACAACCAGAATGAAGAAACTAACAACAACAACAATAACAACCAAGATAATATAAACCAGAATGTGAACCTATGACCCATAGACCCAGCAATAGCTCTGATTCTCCAAATCTTGGCCCAGCAAACAGTTCACCTGGCACAACAACAACAAAGACAAACCAATCCCCAGGTAACTTTCAAAACTTTTTAGGCAGTAAACCCACCAGAATTTAAGGGTTCCTTAGAACCGATTGAAGCAAATGTTTGGTTAAAGGAAATAGTGAAGTCATTTGCCTTAGTGAAGGTGAAGGAAGAACAAAAGGTTGAGTTTTTGAGTTATTACTTGAAGAATGAGGCCACCTATTGGTGGGAGACTGTGAAGACATTGGAAGGTACAGATGTTATTACTTGGGAGAGGTTTAAGGAATTGTTTTTAGAAAAATATTTTCCCCAGTTTGTTCAGGATCAGATGGAGCTGAAGTTTTTAGAATTAAAGCAAGAAAATATGTCGGTGGCAGATTATGAGAGTACGTTTGAAGAGTTGTCAAGGTATGTGCCGTCATATGTGGATACTGACAAGAAGAAGGCTAAAAGATTCCAGCAAGGTCTGAAGCCATGGATCAGAGGAAAGGTAGCCATTTTTGAATTGGATACCTATGCAGGAGTTGTACAGAAGGCCATGATTGCAGAGACAGAGAGCGAGATGTCCCAGAAGGAAAAAGAAAGTAAGAAAAGGAAATTTGAAGGGAATGAAGGTCAGTCACAACCGGGGAAGTTTCCAAATTTTAAGAAGGGCAAGTTTCAGCCAGGGAGAAATTTTAACTTTAGAAGGCAAAATGTAGGCGACGGAGGCCAGGGCAACCGTCCAGTCAATGTGAATCAGCTGAATCAGTTAAGATTAACTTTTCCAGATTGCCAATTTATGTGGGAAGAAACATGGAGGAGTTTGTAATAAGTTGAATGTAGTTTGTTTCAAGTGCAATCAGAAAGGGCACTATTCGAGGTAGTGCCGAAATCAGCCAGTGAGAGAGCCAACAAACAAGGATCAGCCTATCCGGATCCAGCAGTGAAGGTTCCAGCCATTGGATTTACGTGCTTTAAATGTGGGAAGACAGGACATATAGCCAGGGATTGCAAGACACCAACCCCAGTCAGTAATGCATTGAGGATTATGGGATCTACCCCAGCAGTGAATGAGACTGCAAGGGCTAGAGTTTTTGATATGTCTATGAAGGATGCTATCCAGGATACTGATGTCGTGGCAGGTACGCTTAATGTGAATTCTTTATGTGCCAAAGTGTTAATAGATTCGGGAGCAACTCGATCATTTATTTCATAAGATTTTGTTTGTAAGTTAAATTGTTCAGTGGAGTATTTAAATGAAATAATGACTGTGAAATTAGCAAATCAAGAACGTGTATCTGTTAATCAAGTTTGTGAGAATTGTGAGATTGAGATTTCTGGTAGTAAGTTTTGTGTAGATTTGATATCATTCAAGTTAGGAGAATTCGACGTTATCTTAGGAATTAATTGGTTATCTAAGCACAATGCCCAGATAGATTGTCGAAATAAGAAGGTAATTGTGAAGACGCCAGATGAAAGGATAGTAATGTTCAAGGGCCAGAAGCAAGCAAAGAAGTTCTTAACGATGATTCAAGCCAAGAAGTAACTATGACAAGGATGCGAGCATTTTGTTGCATATGTGATTGATAGAAGCCAGGAGCCAGCAAAACTTGAAGATATTCCAATAGTTAATGAATTTTCAGACGTGTTTCCCGATGAGTTACCAGGACTTCCTCCAGATAGAGAAATTGAGTTTTCAATCGACTTAGCACCTGGAACAGAACCAGTATCCAAGGCCCCGTATAGAATGGCGCCCGTTGAGATGAAGGAACTAGCAAAGAAATAGCAAGAGTTGCTAGAGAAAGGAGTAATCAGACCTAGTGTATCCCCGTGGGGTGCACCGGTATTGTTTGTCAAGAAGAAAGATGGGAGCATGAGACTGTGCATTGACTATCGGGAGCTCAACAAGCTTACAATCAAGAACAAGTATCCATTACCCAGAATTGATGATTTGTTTGTACAATTGAAGGGAGCCAAGTACTTCTCCAAGATTGACTTAAGAACGGGATATCATCAACTAAAGATTAAGCCAGAAGATATACCAAAGATAGCTTTCAGGACGAGGTATGGACATTATGAATTTTTAGTAATGTCTTTTGGATTGACCAATGCCCCGGCAGCGTTTATGGACCTGATGAACAAAATTTTTAAGGAATATTTGGATAAGTTCGTTATTGTATTTATAGATGATATTTTGATTTACTCAAAGACAGAAGAGGATCATGCAGCACATTTAAGAACAGCTTTGGAGATTTTAAAGAAAAATAAATTATATGTTAAATTCTCGAAGTGTGAATTTTGGCTACAGGAGGTTCAGTTCTTAGGACACATAGTCAGTAATGAAGGGATCAAAGTAGACGCAGCAAAGATTGAAGCAATTACAAATTAGGAAAGACCGAGAACAGCAACAGAGGTAAGAAGTTTCTTGGGATTAGCGGGATATTATCGTCGATTCGTTCAAAATTTCTCAAGGATTGCCACACCATTGACAAAGCTTACACGGAAGAATGAAAAGTTTATATGGAACGATAAATGTAAAGAAAGTTTTCAGGAATTGAAGCAACGATTAATCACGGCACATGTTTTGTCACTTCCAGAAGATCAAGGAAATTTCGTAATCTATAGCGATGCTTCTCATAAAGGACTCGGATGTGTTCTGATGCAGCACGATAAGGTGATTGCGTATGCGTCAAGGCAACTGAAACAACACGAACATAAATATCCTACTCATGATTTGGAGCTAGCAGCCATAGTTTTCGCTTTGAAAATTTGGAGACATTATCTATATGGAGAAAAGTGCGAGATTTACACGGATCATAAAAGCTTGAAGTACATATTCACACAAAAGGAGCTTAATATGAGACAGAGGAGATGGTTAGAATTGATCAAGGATTACGACTGCACGATTAATTATCATCCCGGTAAAGCAAACGTCGTAGCAGACGCGTTGAGTCGGAAGGAAAAGTTAAATGTGTTATCAGTACCCGAAGAAATATATAAGGAATTTCAGAAACTGGAATTGGAGATTAAAGTTTGCAAGCCTGATGAAGTAAAAGTGTATAGTATGACTTTCCAGCCGGAGTTGTTAAAGAAGATAAAGAAGTGTCAAGAAGAAGTACTGGATCAGGACATAAATCATTTGGTAGGTGAAGAATTGTACACGCAAAAGGACGATCAAGGTATTCTTAGGTTTTCTTCTAGAATTTGGATTCCACCAGTGACAGAGTTGAAGAATGAAATTTTACAGGAAGCTCATAGTTCAAGGTATTCAATCCATCCAGGGAGTACCAAAATGTACAGAGATTTAAAGGAAAATTATTGGTGGCCGGATATGAAGAGGGAAATTACGGAATGGGTTATCAGATGTTATACATGTCAGAGAGTTAAAGCAGAGCATCAGAGACCAAGTGGATTACTACAGTCATTGGAGATTCTAGAGTGGAAGTGGGAGCATATTGTCATGGATTTCATAGTTGGATTACCAAGGACAAAAGCTAATCATGATGCCATCTGGGTTATAGTGGATAGACTTACCAAGTCAGTTCATATTCTACCTCTAAATGAAAGATTTTCACTCGACAAGTTGGTCCATATGTACTTGAAAGAAATTGTAGTTCGTCATAGAGTTCATGTATCCATCGTATCTGATCGAGATCCAAGATTTAATTCAAGATTTTGGAAGAGTTTTCAAGAATATTTGGGAACGAGACTGAATATGAGCACGGCTTACCATCCACAAACGGACGGCCAGAGTGAAAGAACGATCCAGACAATCGAAGACATGTTACGTGTTTGTGCTAATGATTTTAAAGGAAGTTGGGACGAGCATTTACCTCTGGTAGAATTTGCTTACAACAACAATTATCACGCCAGTATTGGGATGCCACCCTACAAAGCTCTTTACGGACGCAAATGTAGATCTCCAGTGTATTGGGACGAAGTAGGAGAACGCAAAATACTTGGACCTAAATTAGTACAGCAAACGAAGGAAGTTGTTGAAGTTATCCAGAAGAGATTGATAGCAGCACAAGACCGTCAAAGGAAGTATGCAGATCAATCAAGGAAAGATATAGAATTTGAAGAAGGAAGTTTGGTATTACTGAAAGTATCACCATGGAAGGGATTAACGAGATTTGGAAAGAAAGGAAAACTGAGCCCAAGATACGTTGGACCTTTTGAGATTCTAAAGCGTGTTGGCAAAGTAGCTTACGAGTTGGCATTACCTCCGCATATGGAGCACATTCACAATATTTTTCACATATCGATGCTTAAGAAGTATAATCCAGACTCCAGGCATGTAATAGAATATGAGCCAATAGAGCTTCAGGCAGACTTGTCATATGTAGAGAGTCCGATAGAAATTCTAGAGGAAAGAGAGAAAGTATTGAGAAATAAAGTGGTAAAGCTAGTAAGAGTATTGTGGAGAAACCCAATGGTTGAAGAGTCAACCTGGGAGTTAGAAAGTGATATGAGAACAAAGTACCCTCATTTATTTTCTTAGGAGATTCTGAGGACAGAATCATTTTAAGGGGGGAATGATGTAATATCCGGGATATATCGTGTAATTATTT
The DNA here is from genome assembly GCF_009905375.1 of Apium graveolens. NCBI lineage: Eukaryota > Viridiplantae > Streptophyta > Magnoliopsida > Apiales > Apiaceae > Apium > Apium graveolens. The sequence continues at coordinate 161,091,949 of NC_133655.1, read as the reverse complement.
TTGCTAATAAATAATTATTATGAATGTTCAGTATTTATTCTGTGAATTATTTGTTAATTGTTAAATGTGTTTGGATGTTTAAAAATAATATTAATTGAGTATTTTAATTTTTATATGTCCAAAATAAAATATAGATAATTGTCATATCTTCCTAATTATTTTTATGTTGATTTATGATTTTATAGGAAACATATGGATTTTATAAAAAAAAATTCCGAGTATTTAAAAACTATTTTATACAAAAGGGAACCAACCGACATCATCCGTTTTTACGTTTTTATAACCCGAAACTCTTTCGAGAACTCGTTCCTAACTTAATTGCAATATTCTAAGCATTTTCCATGTTTCGACTTTCTCGATCCGGCGTACGGTTTGCCCTGCGCGGGTCCCGGCGCAACATTTTCGATACATTATTCATTTCGGTAAATCAATAAAACTCGTATTTTCGATAAACGGGATCTTTTTATTAAACTATCACAATTATTACCTCATAATACGTGTAACCAGGCGCTGAGAGAAAGACCGCAGTACAAATTGTACTGGTTTGGATAATTATCCCGAAAACCGGTACCGTTTGGATTAGTTTTTATAAATAAACGTACCATTTTATATCCGGAATGATCCAACGGGATACTAATTTTCCGTAATTATAAATAGCCTTCACCGTATTTTATTCCGTATCAAAAAACATTTGCAGACAGTAATTATATAATTTTCCAGAGAAAATTCATATATTCATAAACCTTTCTGAGAATCAAACAACAATTTGAAGGTGTTAGTGATCTCTGTTTTCAAAGCTTGAGTAACCAAAACGAAGGGTTTGAGGAGTACTATCAAATTCTGGAATACGTTTTACTGCAGAAATCAAGGTTTATTTTCTAAATTTTTATTTATTTTTGAATTATTTTGATTAAAAAATATGAATTTTTGTTCGGATGATTGTTTGAATGATTTGATGATTGCATGTTGTAGAGCTTGTTTTCCTGATGATTTTGAGATATTATATGACTGATTTGGAGTTCAATAACATGTTCAAAATTGAGTTGGATTTTCGAATTTTGAAATTAGGGTTTATAACCCGTATGAATGTTCTTAATTGAAATTTTGGGCTTTTTGATCTAGGGGTTATTAGCTGTTGTATTATAGTGGGTTGTGTTCCTTATGAAATTTGCAATCGATTGGTGTATAACTCGTTAACAGAGGATGTCTGAATCCAAGGGAGTTGTGTTTTGAAGTTTACGTCGAGTTCGCTGGAAACCGGCGAACTTCTCTGCCAAATTCCGGCCAACTCAGGGATGGGTTGAGTGATTTGATGGCATGGTTGTGTTCCTGGTATTGTGTAGATGTGATCTGGAGATGGTGGTGGCCTGAGTATCCCTGGATCGATTTCTCCGGCGAAACAGGGTGTTTTTCTGCGACCCCCTGTAAAAATTGCAGTTTAGTCCCTGTACTTTTGAAGATGGTGAAGTTCAGTCCCTGAACTTTCCAGAGTTTACAAGAATAGGATTCCTGTTTTAAAAATGTTTAAAAATCATATTCTCCATTTATTTTAATTATAAAAATCCGTTTTGAATTTCTGAAAATTCCAAAAATTATTATTTTAATTTCAAAAATTATTTTTAATTCAAAAATAAATCTGAATTAATTAGTTAATTAATTTCAGTTAATATTTAATTGATTAATTGGTAAATTAATTCGGAAATTAATTGATTAATTGATTTAATTAATTAATTATTAATTATTAATTAATTAGTAACTAATTATTTAATTAGATTTAATTATTTAAAAATGATTTAAAAATTCCGAAAAATAGTTTTGAGCTTTAAAATATTATTTTAAATTATTTTCAAGGCTCCATAATTGTTATAAAATTATTTTGAAGCCAGATTTGGCTAACCGAACCATGTTAATTACTCTGAAATTGATCCAATGACCCGTTTTAATTCCGAAAAATATTTTAAAAATCATTTTAAATACCCGAAAGCCTGTTTATGACCTGAGACTTCTTTATATATGATATATCATTGATTGTTTGACGTGTTATGTGCTATATATGACTTGTTGGTTGACTGTCGGTCTATATGTTCGGTGTTTACTTATTTATAGCGTAACATTCAATCCGTTAATCGGATTTAGGTGAAACGAAGGGTAGATGGAAGTATGTGTCGAATAGAATCGTATGAGTTGAATATTGATAGATGCTTATGATATGTGAGTAGAAGAAACAAGGCGTAGGAAAGGGAAACAGATAGTCGAGGAGTAAACGGTTGTGATTGGAAGTTAGTGCAATATAGCAAGCTAGTACTAGGCAAGTGTTCTAAACTTTCTCGAGATATATTGTAATTGATTGATAGTCTTGTTTTATATTGAAAGTGCTTTGAAGCACGGAACCCTAAACCCTGATTTCAGTTATTGATCTTGAGACGTAAACCTTATTCTTTCTAAACCATTGATTGTTGTACACCCAGATACGAACCACAAATATACGATACTACTCCACAAATGCATACAAACTAAATACCAAACACTGAATCGAATTACTTACATAGTCAAACCATTGTACCTTATGCTTTGAAAGACCAAATCCTTGAAACCTTGAAATGTTGATTCCTTTGTTATCCAATTCTTTCATTAGTTAACAGCCAAGCTTTGAAATTGCCATAGTGATCCTTTTTGAAGATTGAAACAATTTCATTATCAAAAATCCAATGTTGTTTATGATTCCGTTTATTGCTTTACATTATTTATTCAGTTATTATAGAATTGAATTATTTTTATAAAATTATGGACCAGATTCGTGGTCAGACCATATTAATGATCAAGTTAGGCCGATGTGTGTCTTGGATCCAGTAGTTAGAGCAGTACTGTGTGCTTTGCTCGGGGTTAGTGCGTGACTGGTCAGCAGCCTAACCTTGGTTTTTAAAATGAAAATATAATATCCAATTCTAAATCATAATTCATTGTTCACTTGATATCATAACCCTTTTCACTTGATGATCATTATTCACAGTTTTGTCATTGTGACTTGCTGAGCTAGTTAGCTCATTTGTGCGATGTTGTTTATGTTTTTTTCCAGTTAAGAAGAACCAGTTGGTAGCGAGGATCCCCAGTTCAGCGCGAGAGCTAGGGGTTCAGGTTGATCGAGTTAAGCTAGTAGGCATCTTTCGGAATAATTTGAGTTCATAAAAGTTTGTAATAATGTTTAATACTCAGTTCTGAGTTTGAATAGTTGGGATTTGGACGGTTTGTAATATAAGTGTGTGTTTGGCTTGTGTGCATACTTTAACCTGTTGCGATCCGTGATAGTTGGTAAGTAGGGTCACTGCATATTATTATTATCTTTATTATTGTTATAAGCAGGTTATAAATAAAGTGTGTGTGGACCCCAAACTTTTAACCCGGGTTTGGAGGGCGCCGCACAAGTAGTTGTTGGGAACAAACTTAGCTCTATTGAAAACAATGTCTTTTGGTGCCATTTCTGTAAGAAATAAGAGAGAAACTTGAGTGTGCACAAGGTGTTTGATAAAAGTCCTGTAAGAAAAAGCTTCAGAGAATATTAGAGAGAGAGAGAATAAGAGAGATTAGAGAAAGAAAAGTAGGTAAAAGATTATAAAATCTTTTAACTCTCATATTTATACTCTCCTTTTGACAACTGTTATGATTGAAGCAGAACAGACTTTAAACACCTGGCAGCATATCATTAGTCAAAATATTATTAGTGGGCACGGGTATTAAGAAGTAATAAATGTGCACATGCAGTGTTTTGAGGAAAACATGCTTCCCACTTACTAAATGATTATGACTGTTTTTATCTCACCTAATTATATTCTGATTAAATATGACCGTTACAATATTTACCACAAATAAGTCAAGTAAATAAATAATGCCACGTAAGCATCAGAGTTTGCATCAGGATTTAATATAAGAACTTGACTCTTATCAGATTTTAACAATCATCAGAACATGGCTTCTTTACTCAAAAAGCGAATGTTTGTTACTGTGATTCTTCATACAAATACTGACTTGTTTTTTCATAGTTTAATCATCAGAACTTCCATCAGAACCTGTTCTCAGAATTTATGCAAATGACACTTAACTGTTTGTCAAAAACAACTTAATCACCACAATAATTTTCATTATTCATATGGAGTGGGAGTGTGTGCATTTAGCAAAACATCAGATAAAGATTAAAGTCTGATAAACTTCAGTACATCTTAGAAATAAAGCATAACTAAAAAAAGTGTTTAAAATCTGTCATTAATTATGAAGTCTACTATAGAACAAATTTATTCAAGAATCCACCTCAACTGTTTGTGCTCAATTTATGCATCTTTTGAAATTCCTTTTTACAGTGGCTTTTCAGTGTAAGTGAGTCACAACTGCTATCAGAATTTATGCTATTATCAGAGTATTTCTCCAGTAATTAGAGAATGTGAAAAGTCACCAAGAAAAATTTATTTGCTTTTCTAATGCATATTACTTAATACCACCAATACACTTGGGTCTTCCCTTCCACATATTTACTCTAGATCTCAAAGGAGTACCTGACTTCAATTTTCTTTTCTTTTCTTTTCTTTTGATAAGTGAGGCTTATCAAGCATGTGGTTTATCCTTAAGATTTACTGACATCAGAATTTGACAGATAAGAAGCAAGAATCTAGTTTGTGACTTAGTAATATGATACACAAAGTAAATTTGACTAAGCTCAAAATCAGAATTTGCTTATGTTAATGAATTTCCACATAAACAACTAAGTCAAACATGGGATTTCTAGTATGTTAAAGACTATTAGGTCAGCATCTAGCACAGTTATCCTTATTGGATTGAATAGTCACAGAATATTCAAAATACTATCAGAGTATATAGATCCACATCAGATAACAATCAGCATTTAATGTATTTCAATTTAAGCACAGATTACATGAAGATAAGACAATCTGTAAACACTGATCATAAAGTCTGATGCATGAGAATAAAAACTAAGCAGATTTAGAGAAAGAACCTGAAACCATTCCAAGTTCATTTACCAGTCTTGTAAAAGTAGCTTCACATAGTGGTTTTGTGAAGATATCTGCTAGTTGTTGATCTGTTGGAACAAAATGTAATTCCACTGTACCTTCCATCACATGTTCCCTTATGAAATGGTACCTAATGCTGATGTGCTTCGTCATTGAGTGTTGAACTGTATTACCTGTCATAGCAATAGCACTTTGATTATCACAGTAAATAGGTATTTTAGAAAATTTTAACCCTTAATCCAGTAACTGATTCTTCATCCAAAGAATCTGTGCACAATAGCTTCATGCAGTAATATATTCTGCTTCTGCAGTTGATATGGAAAATATTTCTGTTTCTTGCTAAACCAAGAAACCAATCTGCCTCCAAGAAATTGGCAGCTTCCATTAGTGTTTTTCCTGTCTATTTTGCATCCTGCAAAATTTGCATCTGAGTAACCTATTAGCTTAAAGTCTGATTCTCTAGGATACCACAATCCTAGATCAGCTGTACCCTTGAGGTACTTGAAAATTCTTTTCACAGCTATAAGATGAGGTTCTCTTGGATTAGCCTGAAATCTTGCACAAACACAGGTAGCATACATGATGTCAGGTCTACTTGCAGTTAAATATAGTAAAGAGCCAATCATACCTTTGTAGTTAGTAATATCTACTGGTAAGCCAGTATCTTTATCTAACTTGGTTGCAGTGGCCATGGGAGTGGATGCAGTTGAACAATCTTGCATTCCAAATTTCTTCAGTAAATTTCTGGTGTGCTTGGATTGACAGATAAAAGTACCTTCTTCATTTTGTTTGACTTGAAGGCCCAGAAAACAACTAAGGTCTCCCATCATACTCATTTGATATCTTGACTGCATTAGCTTTGCAAACCTTTCACAAAGTTTGGAATTTGTAGAACCAAATATGATATCATCAACATATATCTGTACCAAAAGTAAGTCCTTTCTATGGTTGAGATAGAACAGTGTTTTATCAATTGTACCTTTGTGAAATCCACTTTCCAGAAGGAATTGAGCTAAAGTCTCATACCATGCCCTTGGAGCTTGCTTAAGGCCATAAAGTGCTTTGTCTAATCTGTAGACATGATTTGGAAATTTTGAGTCTTCAAATCCTGGAGGTTGTTCAACATATACCTCTTCTTCCAATTCTCCATTGTGAAAAGCACTTTTCACATCCATTTGAAAGACTTTAAACTTTTTATGAGCAGCATAAGCCAAAAAGATTCTTATGGCTTCCAATCTAGCAACTGGTGCAAATGTTTCATTATAATCAATACCATCATGTTGAGTGTAGCCTTTAGCAACCAGCCTTGCTTTGTTCCTTATAATTATGCCATCACTGTCAGTTTTGTTTCTGAACACCCATTTTGTGCCAATAATTGATCTGTTCTTTGGTCTTGGTACTAGGGTCCAGACTTTATTTCTTTCAAATTCATTTAACTCTTCCTGTATTGCTTGCACCCAATCAGCATCTTGAAGAGCTTCTTCCACTTTCTTTGGCTCAGTCTGAGATAGAAAGGAATGATAGAGACATTCATTTGATGTTGCAGTTCTAGTTCTGACACTTGCTTCAGGATTTCCAATTATTAAGTCAGGTGTATGTGATTTGGTCCACTTCCTTGCAGATGGAAGTTGATTTTTAGAACTGGATCCCCCCCCCATGATCCATGCTGTCTCCATCAGCATTTTCTGATGCTCCCCCTGCAGTTATGCTCTCTGAAACTTTAGAATTTGAGTTGGATCCTTCAGGATTTGAAGTATCAGAGTTTCCAGAATTATCAGAATTTGGCTCATCAAAACTTGATGAATCAGCACTTGAAGAGCCAGTGACAGGTTCTGATGCTTCTTATGAGTCTTTAGTTGTGGTAGGATCTTCAGCTTGCTCCCTCTGGACAGGTGCATTTTCCTTTGGAGTTGTTAGAACTTAACTCGTTAGAACTTACAGGATCAGAGTTTAAGTCATCAGAATTTACATAATTAGAATTTAAATCTTCATTTCCAAATCTCAGCTGATCATGATCATTGAAATCTTCAAGTCCAGTAATCTTCTTATCATCAAAAGATACATTGATAGATTCCATGACAACCCTTGTTCTTAAATTGTAGAATCTGAAGGCTTTTGTGGAAAGTGGATATCCAATAAAAATTCCTTCATCGGCTTTTAGATCAAATTTTGACAGTTGTTCAGGATGATTCTTAAGAACAAAACACTTACATCCAAATATATGAAAGTATTTCAGATTTGGCTTCTTTTTCTTCACCATCTCATATGGTGTTTTTCCATGCTTGTTTATGAGTGTTGCATTCTGTGTAAAACAAGTAGTCTGCACAACTTCAGACCAAAAGTAGGTTGGCAGCTTTGCTTCATCAAGCATAGTTCATGCAGCTTCAATGAGAGTCCTGTTCTTTCTTTCTACATCTCCATTTTGCTGTGGAGTTCCAGGTGCAGAAAATTCCTGTTTGATTCCATGCTCTTTGCAGAACTCTTTCATGATTGAATTCTTGAACTCAGTGCCTTTATCACTTCTTATAATTTTGACAGAATCTTTGATCAATTAATCTAGCTATCTGACATGATCAGTTATAGTAGATGTAGTCTCATTCTTCTTATGCAAGAAATACACCCAAATGTACCTTGTAAACTCATCCACTATAACCATAACATATTTCTTCTTTGCAATAGACATGACATTGACTGGACCAAATAGATCAACATGCATTAGGTGATAAGGCTCAAGAATTGAAGATTCAGTTTTATTCTTGAATGAAGATTTTCTTTGTTTTTCCTTTTGACATGAATCAAAAAGGCCATCAGGATCAAATACTGATTTTGGCAGTCCTCTCACAAGATCTTTCTTTACTAGCTCATTTATGTTGTTGAAATTTAAATAAGAGAGTCTTTTGTGCCAATTCCAGCTTTCTTCAATTGATGCTCTACTCAACAGACAGATTGTAGAACCATCAGAACTTGTTGAAAGTCCGGCTTCATAAATGTTACAATGCATGTAACCTTTCATAACCACTTTGCCTGTAGAATTGCTTACAACTTCATAGTGTTCTTCAAAGAAATCCAAATGATAACTTCTGTCATAGATTTGACTCATACTTAGCAGATTGTGTTTAAGTCCTGAGACAAGAGCTACTGTTTCAATGATGACATTTCCAAGATTGATATTGCCATATCCCAGAGTTTTTCCCATGTTGCCATCTCCATAAGAAACTCCTGGGCCAACTTTCTCCATAAAGTCTGATAGCAGGGCTTTATTTCCAGTCATATGTCCTGAACATCCACTGTCCAGCACTAGGATATTTTTCTTGTTGCCCTGCAATCACAAATACCACTATTGGTTAGTTTTAAGGACCCAGACTTGCTTGGATCCTTTGGCATTTTTAAGTTTGTTAACATTTGCAGCGGATTTAGTTTCAGAGTTTATGCTAACATGCTGTTTATCATAATTTATATCAGACTTTACATCAGACTTTACACTAGAAGGAATAATACTAACTTTCTTCAAAGAAGGTTTTATTTGATAATAATCATAGTACAAACTATGATATTCCTTACAAGTATAAATGGAATGCCATAAACTACCATAATGAAAACAAGGATTTTGTGGCTTAAACCTAACAGACTGACTCTTAACTCCTGATTTAGGAGGTAAAGAGTTTATATCTTTATTTTTCCTGTAAAAAGAAGCAAGATGGTTAAAGTTTCCACAGTTGTAACATTTCTTTCTTGGAGCATTGGGAACAGGCATGTAATTATTGCTTTTATTCACACCTTCTTTTCCATTCCTATTTTTCCCAGGTTCCTTTACCTTGTTCACATTCCTTATCTCTTTCAGCTTATGCTTAAGCTGCTTCTTAGTCATTAAGCCTATGTTTACTTCATCTGGTTTATCCTGTTTTAATTTGTCAGAAGTTGACTTTTCTTTGACTTCTGTCCTAGACTCTTTCATCTTTTCAGAATCAGATTTTACAGTTTTTGCTACAAACTTAACATGATTTACCTTTGGCTTAGCAGTCTATTTTACAACAATTGGCTCAATTTGTTCAGTTCCTTTCTCACTTTTATCATCTTCATAACCTAAGCCCTCTTTCCAGTTTCCACTACTTAGTAAATTCTGAGTTGTTCTTCCAGAGTTTGTCCAAGCCTGATAATCTCTTTTTCCTTTTCTAAGTCAGCTTTTAGAGATTCATTCAATTTTAACACTTCATCTCTAACATACAAAGCATCATCTCTTTCTTTCTTAGTTTGATGAAGGAAAACTAACTCCTTTTCTAAATAGTCATTTCTATTTTTATACGCAAGATTTTCAGATGTTAATCTTTCACATGTTAAAGTCTGATCTCTATAACTAATGAACATGGTTTTAAGATATAATCTCAACTCGCTAATATCATCAGTATGAAAAGCATAAGTTGTTTGAGGTACCTTCAATTCAGCAGTTTCAGGACTGCTATCAGCATTTGCCATCAAGGCATAGTTCACCTCATGTTCAGAATCTGAAGTGTCTTTCCAGCTTTTCTTCTTTGTGACAAGTGCTTTGCCTTTGTCACTTTTTCCTTTCTTGCAGTCAGGAGATATGTGGCCTCTTTCACCACAATTATAGCATTTGACATTTAGGTTATCTCCTCTGTCAGACTTTCCTCCTTTGCCTTCAGACTTTCTGAACCCTTTCTTATCAGAACTTCCACTTTTCCTAGAAAACTTCTTGCCTTTTTTGAATTTCCTGTAGGCTATCTTTGTGATACCCTTCACCATAAGAGCACACAATTTCATCATCTCTTCATCAGCATCCATTTCAGGTAAACTTTCAGTTTCTGAATCATCATCATCAGAATATGATGACTCTAAATCAGACTTTATGATGAGAGCCTTTCCTTTGCCCCTCTTTGAGGCAACAACTTTAGGAGATTCCTCCTCAGCTTTAAGAGCAACTGTCCTTGACTTTCTTCCATGCCTCTTGCTCCTTTGATCCATCTCAAGTTCATGAGTCTTAAGCATACCATAAATTTCATCAAGAGTAGTTTCAGTAAGGTCATAGTTGTCTCTTATGGTAGTAGACTTCAAATCCCAATTTTCAGGAAGAGCTAAAAGGAATTTTAGATTTGAATCTTCAAGATCATATTCCTTGTCCACCAGTGACAGATCATTCAAGAGTTTGACAAACCTGTCATATAGGTCAGTTAATGACTCATCAGCTTTTGAGTCAAAGTGCTCATACTCTTGAGTGAGTATAGTTATCTTGTTCTTCTTGATTGCATCAGTTCCCTGGCATTTTGTCTCCAAAGCATCCCATATCTCCTTTTCAGTCTTGCAATAAATTACCCTGTTTGACATGACATTATCAATGGCACTATGCAGCAAATGCCTTACCCTTGCATCCTTGGCAATAGATGAGATGTCTTCAGCTGTGTACTCACCTTTCTCCTTTGGTATAGTCTTTGCTGGTTGATCAGCAACTACAACAGAGAGCTTGGTAGGCTTATGTGGTCCTTCATTAATTCTGTCAAGGTATTCTGGACCTGTAGCTTCCAGAAACATAACCATCTTCACTTTTCATATGGGATACTCAGAAGGTCTCAGTATGGGAACCCTAATAGTCTCATATCGACTGTGGGTTTGAGTGTTTTGAGTTTCTTGAGTTTTGGTGGGCTTTTTTGGAGTTTGTGCTTCTTCAGACATTATTGTTTGGATCTTTACTGTATGTGTGTTAACAGATAAGCTCTGATACCAATTGTTAGGTCACACAATACTATAGAAGGGGGTTGAATACAGTGTTTATACAATCAAATTGATTTAACACAAGTATGTAACAAAGATCAAGTATATTAAATAAACCCTGTTACAATATGAACTGTTGTTCTCTCTCAGTGATGAACAAATATCACTAAGAGCTGCTAGGTTACAATGTATAATCTTCTCGATAATGATAACACATCTAGTGTAAACCCTAAGTCTGTGTTTATATAGTACATAATTACAAGATAACTTCTAATCGATATGGAATATAATTCTGTCTCCTAAAATATATTAATCAGATATCTTCTACAAGTCTTCCAGTCTTCTAACTCTTTCCATGCATATCTTCTTTTGTTTTAGTCTCGATCTTCTCCTGTAAATCAGCTCCTTCCTTATATGAAACTCTTCCCGCACTTAAGTTCTGATATGACCTTAAGTTCTGATATTAAGTTCTGACTTCCAGTAAGTCCTGATTTTAGTAAGTCCTGATTTGTCCTATTGTTAAGTTCTGAAAACTAAACACAAATCATATTAGACATGAAATCTCAAATATATCTAACACTGTTACGTACTTGTGTTCTAAATCGATTTAATTATATAAACACTATATTCAACCCCCTTCTATAGTGTTGTGTGACCTAACAAGTGGTATCAGAGCATCTCTGGTGATATACAAACAGTGAGATCTAGTTTACAATCATGTCTGAAGAAACACAAACTCCAACTAAGCCCACCAAAACTCAAGATACTCAAAACAATCAAATTCACAGTCGATATGAGAGTATTAGGGTTCCCATACTGAGAGCATCTGAGTATCCTATATGGAAGGTAAAGATGGCTATGTTTTTGGAAGCCACAGATCCAGAATACCTTGATAGAATTAATGATGGACCATATAAGCCTACCAAGCTTTCTGTTGCAGTTGCTGATCAACCAGCAAAGATGATACCAAAGGAGAAAGGTGATTACACAACTGAAGACATCTCATCTATTGCCAAGGATGCAAGGGTAAGGCATCTGTTGTATAGTGCAATTGACAATGTCATGTCAAATAGGGTAATTGGATGCAAGACTGCAAAGGAGATATGGGATGCTTTGGAGACAAAATGCCAGGGAACTGAAGCAATCAAAAAGAACAGGAAGACTATACTCACTCAAAAGTATGAGCACTTTGATTCAAAAGCTGATGAATCATTAACTGATTTATATGACAGGTTTGCCAAACTCTTGAATGATCTATCACTGGTGGACAAGGAATATGATCTTGAAGATTCAAATCTAAAATTCCTTTTATCTCTTCCTGAAAATTGGGATTTGAAGTCTACTACCATAAGAGACAACTATGACCTTGCTGAAACTACTCTTGATGAAATTTATGGTATGCTCAAGACTCATGAACTTGGGATGGATCAAAGAAGCAAAAGGCATGGAAGAAAGTCAAAGATATTTGCTCTTAAAGCTGAGGAGGAATCTCCTAAAGTGGTTGTCTTAAAGAGGGGCAAAAGAAAGGCTCTCATCATACAGTCTGATTCAGAGTTATCATATTCTGATGATGATGATTCAGAATCTGAAAATTTATCTGAAGTGGATGTTTATGCAGAGATGATGCAACTGTGTGCTCTTATGGTGAAGGGTATCACAAAGTTAGCCTACAAGAAATTCAGAAAGGGCAAGAAATTTTTCAGAAAAGGTGGAAGTTCTGAAAAGAAAGGGTTTAGAAAGTCTGAAGGCAAAGGAGGAAAGTCTGACAGAGGAGACAACTCAAATGTCAAATGTTACAATTGTGGTGAAAGAGGCCACATCTCTCCTGATTGCAAGAAAGGAAAAGGTGATAAAGGCCAAACACTTATCACAAAGAAGAAAAACTGGGCAGACACTTCAGATTCCGAAGATGAGGTGAACTATGCCTTAATGGCAAATGCTGATAGCAGTTCTGATGCTGCTGAATTGAAGGTACCTCATACAACTCTTGTTTTTCATACTGATGATATGTCTGAGCTAAGATTATATCTTAAAACTATGTTCATTAGTTTTAGAGATCAGACTTTACAAATGAAAGATTAACATCTGAAAGTCTTGCTCTTAGAAACAAAAATGACTACTTAGAAAAAGAGTTAGTTATATTTCATCAAACTCGGAAAGAAAGAGATGAGGCTTTTTATGTTAGAGATGAAGTGCTAAAATTGAATAAATCTCTTAAATCTGAACTGGAAAATGAAAAGGAGATAATCAAAACTTGGACTAACTCTGGAAGAACAACTCAGAAAATCTTAGAAAATGGAAATTGGAAAGAAGGACTAGGTTACCTAGATGATAAAGAAGAAAAGAAAATTGGGTCATCTAAACCAAACTTTACCAAGAAAGCTGAAAATTCAAAGGTAAATCCTGTTAAATTTTTTGCTAAAACTGATGTGTCAAAATCTGAAATGGTGAATGATTCTAAAACAGAAGTCAAAGAAAAGTCAACTTCTGACAAATTAAAATAGGATAAACCAACTGTGGTAAATGTTGGCTTAATGACAAAGAAGCAGCTTAAGCATAAGCTGAAAGAGATTAAAAATATGAACAAGGTAAAGGAAGCTAGGAAAAATAGGAATGGAAAGGAAGGTGTGAATAAAATCAATAATTATATGCTTGTTCCTAATGCTCCTAGAAAGAAATGCTATAAATGTGGAAACTCTAACCATCTTGCTTCTTTTTGCAGCAAAAATAAAGTATAAACTCTTTTCCTCCTAAATCAGGAGTTAAGAGTCAGTCTGTTAGGTTTAAACCACAAAATCCTTGTTTTTATTGTGGTAGTTTATGGCATTCTATTTATACTTGTAAGGAATATCATAATTTGTACTATGATTATTATCAAATAAAACCTTCTTTAAAGAAAGTTAGTGTAATTCCTTCTAGTGTAAATTCTGATGCAAAGTCTGATATAATGCCTAATAAAAAGCATGTTAGCATAAACTCTGAAACTAAATCCGCTGCAAATGCTAACAAACTTAAAAAGGCCAAAGGATCCAAGCAAGTTTGGGTCCTTAAAACTAACCAATAGTGGTCTTTGTGATTGCAGGGCAACAGGAAAAACATCTTATCAGACTTTGTGGAGAAAGCTGGCCCAGGAGTTTCTTATGAAGATGGCAACATGGGAAAGACTCTGGGATATGGAAATATCAATCTTGGGAATGTCATAATTGAATCAGTAGCTCTTGTCTCAGGACTTAAACATAATTTTCTAAGTGTGAGTCAAATCTGTGACAGAGGTTATCATGTGGATTTCTTTGAAGAACACTGTAAAGTTGTAAGTATTCTACAGGCAAAGTGGTTCTGAAAGGTTACAGACATGGTAACATATATGAAGCCATACTTTCAAAAATTCTGATGGTTCTGCAATCTGTCTGTTAAGTAGAGCATCAATTGAAGAAAGCTGGAATTGGCACAAGAGACTCTCTCATTTAAATTTCAACAACATAAATGAGCTAGTAAAGAAAGATCTTATGAGAGGACTGCCAAAATCAGTATTTGCTTCTGATGGTCTCTGTGATTCATGTCAAAAGGCAAAAGAAAAAAATCTTCATTCAAGAGCAAAATTGAATCCTCAATTCTTGAGCCTTATCACTTACTGCATATTGATCTATTTGGTCCAGTCAATGTCATGTCCATTTCAAAGAAAAAATATGTTATGGTTATAGTGGATGAGTTCACAAGATACACTTGGGTGTATTTCTTGCACAAGAAGAATGAAACGGCATCTACTCTAACTGATCATGTCAGACAGCTGGATAAGTTGGCCAAAGATTCTGTTAAAATAATAAGAAGTGATAATGGCATTGAGTTCAAGAATTCAATCATGGAAGAGTTCTGCAAAGAGCATGGATTAAAGCAGGAATTTTCTGCACCTGGAACTCCACAACAGAATGGAGTTGTAGAAAGAAAGAACATGACTCTTATTGAAGCTGCAGGAACTATGCTTGATGAAGCAAAGCTACCAACCTATTTTTGGGCTGAAGCTGTGCAGACTGCTTATTTTACATAGAATGCTACACTCATAAACAAGCATGGAAAAACACAATATGAGATGGTGAAGAAAAAGAAGCCAAATCTGAAATACTTTCATGTATTTGGATGCAAGTGTTTTGTTCTTAAGACTCATCCTGAACAACTATCAAAATTTGATCGAAATGTTGATGAAGGAATTTTTGTTGAATATCCACTTTCCACAAAAGCCTTCAGAGTCTACAATTTAAGAACAAGGGTTGTCATGGAATCTATCAATGTATCTTTAGATGATAAAAAGATTACTGGACTTGAAGATTTCAATGATCATGATCAGCTTAGATTTGAAAATGAAGATCTGATCCTGTAAATTCTGATGACCTAAGTCCTGATCCTGTAAGTTCCGACGACTTAAATTTTGATGTCATTGAAACTGTTGTAATTGCTCCAAAGGAAAATGCACCTGTTCAGGGGGAGCAAGCTGATGATTCTACCACATCTCAAGACTCTCAAGAAGCATAAGAACTTGTCACTGGTTCTTCAAGTTCTGATTCATCAAGTTCTGATGAGCCAAATTTTGATAATTCTGGAAACTCTGATTCTTCAATTCCTGAAGGATCCAACTCAAATTCTGAAATTTTAGAGAGCATAACTTCAAGGGGAGCATCATAAAATGCTGATGGAGACAGCATGGATCATGGGGGAGGATCCAGTTCTAGAGATCAACTTCCATCTGCAAGGAAGTGGACTAAATCACACACACCTGACTTAATAATTGGAGATCCTGAAGCAGGTGTCAGAACTAGAATTGTAACATCAAATGAATGTCTCTATCATTCCTTTCTATCTTAGACTGAACCAAAGAAAGTGGAAGAAGCTCTTCAAGATGCTGATTGGGTGCAAGCAATGCTGGAAGAGTTAAATGAATTTGAAAGAAACAAAGTCTGGATCCTAGTACCAAGACCAAAGAACAGGTCCATTGTTGGCACAAAATGGGTGTTCAGAAATAAAACTGATAGTGATGGCATAATTACAAGAAACAAAGCAAGGCTGGTTGCTAAAGGTTGCTCTCAATAGGAGGGTATTGACTATGATGAAACATTTGCTCCAGTTGCTAGATTGGAAGCCATAAGGATCTTTTTGGCTTATGCTGCTCACAAGAAGTTTAAAGTCTTTCAAATGGATGTGAAAAGTATTTTTCTCAATGGAGAATTAAAAGAAGAGGTATATGTTGAACAACCTCCAGGATTTGTAGATCTAAAATTTCCAAATCATGTCTACAGGCTTGACAAAGCACTTTATGGCCTTAAGCAAGCTCCAAAAGCATGGTATGAGACTTTTGCTCAATTCCTTCTGGAAAGTGGATTTACCAGAGGCACAATTGATAAAACTCTGTTCTACCTCAACCATGGAAAGGACTTACTTTTGGTACAGATATATGTTGATGATATCATCTTTGGTTCTACAAATGCCAAACTCTGTGAAAGATTTTCGAAGTTAATGCAGTCAAGATATCAAATAAGTATGCTGGGAGAACTTAGCTATTTTCTGGGACTTCAATTCAAGCAAACTGAAGAAGGTACTTTCATAAATCAATCCAAGTACACCAGAAATTTACTCAAAAAATTTGGAATGCAAGATTGTTCAACTGCATCCACTCCCATGGCCACTGCAACCAAGTTAGATAAAGATACTGGAACATCAGTATATATTACTAACTACAGAGGTATGATTGGCTATTTACTCTATTTAACTGCAAGTAGACCTGATATCATATATGCTACCTGTCTTTGTGCAAGATTTCAGGCTGATCCAAGAGAACCTCATCTAATAGCTGTGAAAAGAATTTTCAAGTAACTCAAGGGTACAGCTAATCTAGGATTGTGGTATCGTAGGGAATTAGATTTTAAGCTAATAGGTTACTCGGATGCAGATTTTGCAGGATGCAAAATTGACAGGAAAAGCACTAGTGAAAGCTGCCAATTTCTTGGAGGCAGATTGGTTTCTTGCTTTAGCAAGAAACAGAAATCAATTTCCACATCAACTGCAGAATCAGAATATATTGCTACAGGAAGCTGTTGTGTACAGATTCTTTGGATGAAGAATCAGTTACTGGACTATGGGTTAGAATTTTCTAAAATACCCATTTACTGTGATAATCAAAGTGTTATTGCTATGATAGGTAATCCAGTTCAACACCAATGACAAAGCACATCAGCATTAGGTACCATTTCATAAGGGAACATGTGATGGAAGGTACAGTGGAATTGCATTTTGTCCCAACAGATTAACAACTAGCAGATATCTTCACAAAACCACTATGTGAAGCTACTTTTACAAGACTGGTAAATGAACTCGGAATGGTTTCAGGTTCTTTCTTAAAATCTGTTTAGTTTTTGTTCTCATGCATCAGACTTTATGATCAGTGTTTACAGATTGTCTTATCTCAATTTAATCTGTGCTTAAAATGTATAATATTAAATACTGATTGTTATCTTATGAGATTCTATATACTATGATAGTGTTTTGAACGTTATGTGACTATTCAATCCAATGAGGATTACTTTGCTAGATGTTGATTTAGTAGTCTTTAACAAACTATGTATCCCATGTTTGAATTAGTTGTTTATGTGGAAATCCATAACACAAGCAAACTCTGATTTTGATCTTAGTCAAATTTACTTCTTGTATCTTAATACTAAGTCACAAACTAGATTATTGTTTCTTATCTGTCAAATTCTGATGTCAGTAAATCTTAAGGATGAACTACATGCTTTATAAGCCTCACTTATCTGAAGAAAACAAAAGAAAAGAAAAATTGAAATCAGGTACTCATTTGAGATCTAGAGTAAATATGTGAAAGAGAATATCCAAGTGCATTGCTGGTATTAAGTTATATGCATTAGAAAAGCAAATAAATTTTTCTTGGTGACTTTTCACATTCTCTGATTACTGGAGAAATATTCTGATAATAGCATAAATTTTGATAGCAGTTGTGACTCATTTACACTGAGAAGCCACTGTAAAAAGAATGTCAAAAGATGCATAAAATGAGCACAAACAGTTGAGGTGGACTCTTGCATAAATTTATTCTATAGTAGACTTTAAAATTAAAGACAGATTTTAAGCACTTTTCTTAGTTATGCCTTATTTCTAAGATATACTGAAGTTTATCAGACTTTAATCTTTATCTGATCATTTGCATATACACACACTCTCACTCCATATGAATGATGAAAATTATTGTGGTGATTAAGTTGTTTTAGATAAACAGTTAAGTATTATTTGCATAAATTCTGAGGACAAGTTCTGATTTTGTTCTGGTGATTAAACTCTGAAGAAAGCAGTCAGTATTTGTGTGAAGAAACACAGAAACAGACATTCACTTTTTGAGTACAGAAGCCATGTTCTGATGACCATTAAATTCTGATAATAGTCAAGTTCTGATGCAAATCCTGATGCAAACTCTGATGCTTACGTGGCATTATTTAATTGCTTGACTTATTTTTTTAGTATTTACTATAACGGTTATATTTTGTCAGAAAATAATTAAGTGAGATAAAAATAGTGATAATCATTTGGTTAATGGGTTGCGTGTTTGTTTTGGTAACAACATGTAAGCAATAATTATTGCACGTTTACCGTGCCCACTCATTACTGTTTTTACTGTTTCCATGCTGCCAGGTGTAAAAAGTCTGTTCTGCTTCAGAAAAATAGCCGTTGTCACGTGTAGTGTATAAATAAGAGAGTTAACAGATTTTACAATCTTTTACCTACTATTCTTATTTTCTAATCTCTCTTATTCTCTCTAACTCTCTAATATTCTCTGAAGCTATTTCTTACAGGCATTTTATCAAATACCTCGCAAATACACAATTTTTCACTTAATTTCTTACAGATATGGCAACCAAGGACATCATCTTTAATGGAGCCAAGTTCGTCCCCAACAACTACATGGCTATTCCCAGCAAGGATGATGCTCCATCAGATCTTCATTTTATTCAAGATTTTCTGGATAACAGTGAGATTAGGTATGCTTTGACCCAACCACAATTACTCTCAGGAACACAAATACTGGAGTTTTGGAGGACTGGGGTATATGATGATTGTGGTGAAAATGGAACCCCAAGCATAATCTTCACAACAGGGGAAGATGAGCATCTAGTTAACTTGTAAGAACCCAAATTTTTGACATCGGTAAAAGACTTTTATGAATAGTAATATAATAACTTGAATTTTTGAGACCTTGTAAAACGTTTAATGAATAGTAATCCTGACGGAAGAGGAAAAACTTTTTAGCCCACACTATGTTGTGCATGAGAAAATGAGTTTCGGAGTTGATAACATGATTATACGTACCAAATGAGTGTATGTAAACGCTATTAGTTTTCGAAGAAAACGAACTTTGAAAAACGATCATATTTACGAATCATCGAGAATTACGGACATCACAATATAATTACGAATTTAAAACCCTATGGATTTATATCCAAGAATGATAATTCAAAACATATGGAAAAATACGAAAGGAATTACGTCGCGAACCATTTACGAGAAAGTATTTCGAAAACGTTTAAGCGACCGAGCGAACGCGTAGACGATTAAATAAATGTAACACACTAACTAACCATGGTAAGAAAGTAACCATGGTTACTTTATTAAATAGTGATCTAAGGTATAGGATGATCAACCAAGGGCTAGCAAATAGTAAGCTAAAGAGCTAAGTTAAGTAGCTTAGCTTGTAAATTACAAAGGCTAGCTAGTTTTGTCTCCAAGATTGGCAACCAAGATCAAATCCTAGGATATATACTAAGGAATAAAAATCAACTACAAGATATCACAACCTCATTTCCAAGAATCAACCAAGAAACAACCAAGAAGCAACCAAGGAAGCAAGCATAAACCCCCCCCCCTTTTCACTTCTTCCATTCAGCCTTCTTCATCAAGGGAGGAATTCAAAATCAAAATCTCAAGTTCTAGCCATGGTTAAATCCTCCCATTAATTCTCAAGCTTCCTAACAACCAAACTAAGATAAGATAATTCTTTGATCTCTTTTTATCAAGGTTTTATGGGTGAAATAAAATCAAGAAAGTTACTAGTGAATAGTATGAATAGTAACCCTTCTTTGGTTTCTTGATTTCAATGGTGGTTTTAGGTTCCAAAGATAATACCAAGCACTTCCAAGACTCCACCATCCTCAAGAACACATCTCAATCTTTCAAGAAAGGTAAAAATCTTTGACCCAGCTTTATTTAAGATTCAATTTCAAGATCCTTTTAGTGTGTAGTTATAAACTTAGTTTTGAAGGTGATGTTGTTGAAATCTTGATGTTTAGCTAAGTAGATTTAAGGTTGATTGTTGTTGCCTCAAGAACATGATTTTCTTGAGAAGAGTTAGTGTTTTGATGATGATATGATGATTGTTGGTGGTAGTATAAAGATTTAGGGTGTAAACGAAACCCCGATCGTAAACGTAATCTCGTTAAAATGAACAAAACGTAACTTTAAGATTCTACAGAAAGTCCCAAAGATTTAAACTATATTATATTGAAAAACAACCCTTTATTAAGATAGATAATATTATAATTATCTTTTAGGCGCTTGAA
Organism: Apium graveolens; assembly: GCF_009905375.1. NCBI lineage: Eukaryota > Viridiplantae > Streptophyta > Magnoliopsida > Apiales > Apiaceae > Apium > Apium graveolens. The sequence continues at coordinate 161,071,596 of NC_133655.1, read as the reverse complement.
TCGCTTGATTCCGATTTACGGATCAAAAGTTATGACCATTTTACTAAAAGTGATTTACGCGACAAAAACTGCTACGAATTTCAAACTTTGAAAATATAAAGGATCAACTTAAGAATGTTTATAAATCATGAAATTTTTACAGAAAGTATTATTTTGAGTTTCCTAACTGCCATAAAAATTTCAAGTGAAATCAATGATTTTTCGGTTTTATAAAAATATCGGAGCCGAGACCGCGCGATTAGAAACCGTAGAATCCATAAGCGGAGCCGACGGCGAAAATGAAAATGAACCTAAGATACTTAGAAAAATGAAGCGACCATGATGTGAATAAGAAATTAAAGAAATAATAAGGGTAGTATAAGTTGAGAGGGTGCATAATAAGTAGCGCATGAGTGCGAGTCGCCGTAAATTAGGACGGGACCTAACAAAACGAATTGTGTTTATGATTATAGATTTCCGAGCGGAACCTAGAGCATCCTCCACCTCGAGATACCCAGGAAAGTTTTCAAACCCAACCTTTTAAGAACTGTTGTGTTGTGAATATTTTACAAAATGGTGATATATGCATGAGATTGCTTTAAACTATTTTACGAAGTTTGAGATGTATTACATTACTCAATCGTTGATAATTTCTAGTATATGTTCATAACCGAATTCGAAATGATATGTTTAGACCGAGAGTCGGTCGGTGTAAGCTTATAAAAACCCGGAGGTATCCCGAAGGAGTTTATAATTGAGAATGTTAACGCTAGCGAGTAGTGTGGCGTGTATATATTTTAGACCGAGGTTCGGTCAGTAAAAATTGATGAAAACCCGAAAGTATTCCGGAGGTGCTTTATTTAAGAATATTAGCGCTATAGCAGAGCGTGATGTATAAGTTGTAAGACCAAGAGTTGGTCAGTTTTGTTTTTATAAAATAAAAACCCGGGAATCATTCCAGTGATATTTATAGGACGATTAAAGTCCATAGTAGTTATGTTTCAAGGGACTCAACGTCCACTTACAAAATATTAAACACCTCGAACTTTTATTAAAACGATTTCCAAATATTGTATTTCCTCGACTATACTTTATCGTTCGGACAAGAAATATTTACTTACTAGTCATTTATTAGGGAGAAGTATTCTCCAGTAAATATTTACTTCAGACTCGATTAAATATTAAAGTTCATTAAATTATTAAACATAAATTAGTTGAGGAATATTATTTTTATTCTTTTAAAAGTAAACTCCTTCGAGGTTTAATTATTTATCAATTATCATTTAATTATTTATTATTCATTAAAGGGTTTATTATTGATTTAAAAATCATAGATCCTGATCTAAAATATACTTTCTGATTTCGGAAAAACATTCGAATAATTTCAGATCGTCGGAGATTATTATCCCGACTTATTTAATATTGTTTCAAGGAGAAACGTTTCCCCCTTATTCAACTATCTGTTGACAACAGTCAACTCACATCCTTAGTACTTCCTCCAAAAATTTCGGAAGTACGTATATATATATACATTTATATCTTAGTAAGATAAACTGTTTCTATCAACAAGCAAAACGTTTGGGAAACTTCGATGTGGTTCGAGTTCTCGAGATATGATAGAATTCTTTTAAAAGGACAAGGGAGGGGTAGACTCTGGTACTATGTGTGCTAGATGGACTACCAAAGGTACCGCAGGCGAAGGTACTCTGTGTACTCAGGAACTTGTGAAGTATGTGTATACCCAAAAATGGGACACGTAGCCCGAATGCGGCAAGGGTGATAACCGGGATACGAAGGTGTCGTCCTTCTACTAGTAGAAAAGGTTACTATTATCGTATTACGACTGATCATCGTATGCGATGGCTCCAACGAGTGTCCTATTCTTTCAATTGGAATTGTGATGCAATACCGTAACCCAAGCCTAGGTGCTGGGTTTACCATTAAGGTATTCACAGGATAATAAAATTCACTAAAGAATTGTTTTCATGAGAAGGTGTGTGTCACCAAGGAAAACTATTTTTGAGTAAAACGTAATTATCATATATGATGTTATACGTGAGTTTATCATATAGTCATTTTCACACTGTACATTATTATGCTGGGCATTATAGCTCACTCTTACTTTCTTTTAAATGACACAACACAACAGATAACCAGTATGTCGGTGTGGGATTTAGTTGCTTGCAGCCATGGGGAGAATCCCTGGCAGCCTTGTCTCAGGTGTGCCAGAATATCAGATAGGTATAAGATATCAGTCGTAATAATTGTAACTTCATGTAGAGGTTATCAATAATTGTTTGAGATCCTGTAAAGTACATTTGACTTTTAATAACAGATGATACTTATCGTACGTCGTTTCTAAGGCTATAACTTGTGTGTGTGTGCATCAGATTGAGGTCTGTTGGATTATTGAATCAATACAGGTTACACATGAGTGAAGGATGGCGTGACGACCCAGATTGCTGACCCCGGATTTGGGGGCGTTACATAACTTGTCAACTGTTCGACAAGCTCTACACTTGACAGAAAATTGCACTTTCAATGCTCAGATTGAGGAGCCACTTCTACAAGGTATGATGGCCAATCTTGGCTATGAGAAAAGTCTATCCAAGCTGGGACAGCTGAAGAGGCCATACATCAGAAAGGAGTGGAGTTACTTCTTTGACTGCATCACCAGAGCTTTTGCCAACAAATGCTCAAACTTTGATGCCATTCCCATTCTGAGTCAGCAAATAGGGTATGCACTTCTAAATCAAACTCACTTTGATTATGCTACTGCTATTTTGGGTTTTATTGGAGATTGGATGAATGAGGACCCAAATACTATTTACTTTGCTAGATTTTGTCAACTCATTTACAGTTTTTGTTGTCCTGATAAGTCCCAAAACTTTAGTGAGAAAATTCAACCTTTTAAACTTGCTAAAAGGGCCTTCACAGACTTGTTATCTACTGATAATAAGAAAGAGATACTAAGACCCCTTCAAATTCCTACATCAGTAAAACATTTCTTAGTAAACTCTGACCCCAACACATACACACCCAAATTTCCTAAAGTTGGACCCTCTCAACCTCCACCAACACAACCATCAGCACCTACTACCAATACTCAACCAGCTCAATCCTCTCAACCACATCCTACCATCAGAACCTATTTCCAACCAGCACAATCTTCTCAACCACAACCATCAGCACCTACTACCAAACCAACCTCTGGTACTTCCCAAAAGGTGCCAGTTGTAAAATCTTCAAGAGCAAAATATGTTCCTAAGTCTCCACCAAGAAGAAGAAGGATGATTTGAGGGATGAATCAGATGAAGATGAGCAAGTCCAGGTTCATGCATCAGAACCTGTGACAATAGAAGCTGAAAAAGAAATTTTTCAGAAGGAGGTAGCAGCTGAAGAGGTAACTCCTCAGAAGGAGAATGAAGCTGAGGGTTCTGATATTTTAAAAATGAAGAGAACTTCAAGTTCTGATGCTGCTCAAGTAACTCCTCCACCATCCAGAAGATCAAAGAAGATGAGAGCAGGTAGGCATATGGCACAACCTCAATCTGAGGATGCTAAAGAAGCTGAGGAAGGGGATCAGGAATCTTTGATCTCATCAGACCCAATAGTAATTGAAGCTTTGCCACCTCCACCTCAAGTTGAAGAAACTGTTCAAGATACAGTGATCACACCTCATGTCTCTCCAATCAAAGAAACAGCTATAGTTGAAGATTCAGGATTAAGTCCTGAAATTGATATTCATAGGTTGAACATTCCATCTGTCTTGTTTCTGGAAGCACCACAAGGACCAGTTACAACTCCACCTGTTTCTCCATTAAATGCTGAAGTTTCAACTACTCCAATTCTGGATGTGGAAACAGATGAAGTTGTACCAGAATCTCCTTCAGTCACAAACACTCTTGTGTTGTCAGAAGATGATGAATTTTTAGCAAGTTCTGGAGAGTCAGCTCCAGTAAACACTCCAGCTCCAATTCTTGGAAAGGAAGAACTGTTGAAATATGTTGAACAAGAAGCTCATGTTCCTTGGAAGGAAACTCACAGAGGAGTTGAATGGACCAAGAAGTTGAATGAATCTGAATTCATTCCTGTTAGTCCCTTAACAATATAGCAAGAATTACAGAAGGGGGGTTGAATGGAATTTTTGAACCTTTTTCTCGAAATAAAAATGTTCAACTCGAATATAGATATAATGTTTTGATTAGCACAATGCGGAATAGAAACTTAATAGAATCAAAACATAAGTAATTAAAAACAAGAGTCTTTAAAAACTTTCTGGTGGATTTAAACAATTCCACCAGAGATATATATAATATATCGAGAGGACTTTGTTTGCAGGAATGCTCACAGCTGCTTACAAATTGAACTACTGAGAATACAGGAAATATTAATGATTCTGCTTACAAAGATTTCTCTGTTTTTGTATTTTCTCAGCTATCTCAGTTACTTTTCTATTTGCTACTCTCTTGGTTTATATAATACCAAGATTACAAAGTCAAAAAGACGGAACTAATATAAAAACTATCAGTCTTAAGCTTTGCTGCTTTTCGTCCTCTATTACCCAGTTAATGGGCTTCCACAGTGTGTATGTATACATCTCGACGGCTGTGTGTCAGCTTTCACTGTTCAACTGCTGTTTGAATTCTTCATATGATCATCCGTCGACTTTCAGAACATCCGTTGATGGTTTAATTGATCATCCGTCGACTACTATATTAAACATTCGTTGATAGTCATTTGTTCATCCATCGATGGCTTTGTTAATCATCCGTCGGTAGCTATTTTGGCACTTGACTCTATTTCACTTATGCAGAATTATAAGACATCATTTATGTACAATTAATAAACCTATTCTGCATATCTAGTTAAAGTCAACATGACTTATATACTACTACAGATTCTATACAAAAGTGCATACATAACTGTGCTACAAACTTATTATTACATAAGCTACTCACTCGATGGATAATAAGTTAATCATCCATCGGGACTATAATGAGTTATCCGTCGGGACTATAATTCTTATCCGTCGAGTGCTACATAATTTCACTAAGTAAAATCTACTTAGATGTTTTGTGTATGAAATCATCAAGTACACAACATATGCACAACAATCTCCCCCAATTTATGTCTACTGGAATTGTAGCCATAAATTAAGAGATACTTGATGATAACAAAACATCCTGAACATACATCTTTAAAGATAAGTAGATAAACTGAAAGTGCTTCAGTTAAACAAAATGTACAAGGTTTGGATCACAGTCAATTCAAGATGCTCCTCTAGCCTGAGCAGATTTTTCTAGTTCCTTGAAGGTCTGGATCTTCTTCCAAGCTTTTTGTTATTTTCCTCAATTTGATTCTGGAGCTGCCTGTGGAATTCGAGTTCATCAGATTCTGAGAGATCTAGCTTTTCTTGCATTTCCAAGAGAGTCTCATTGCTAGAGATACTCAGTTGGTCTTCTAATCTGAAGAATCTTCTCACACCCTTGTCATCCATGAACTCCATCAGCCAGTAGGGCCTTAGATGCACTCTTCTCCCTGTATATGGGATGATTAGTGTCTTTGGGAGTGCATCCTTAGCTCTAACACTCCTTAGCTCTTCAATCTTCTTCAATACTAGTCTTCTTGCAGTTTCATTGAACCCAAAGTTTTTCTTGAAGGATGAATAGACTTTAATCAGCACAACTTGGCTTTCTTGAAGAATCCTGTGAAGTGGCCACTGAATCTCCCTTCCTCCTTTGTACTTGAACACCTACCTTTCAGGTAGGTTTCTGTATGCATCAATTGCCCTTACTTCATCCAGTTCATCCAGATAAAGATTTAGATCTGAAAATTCTTTGATGTCACACAAGTACAAGTAGTCTCCCCTGTTGACCTTGGGTTGAGCTTTAACTGCTGACTTGGATTTGAGAGGTGACAACTTCACTTTCTTGACTGCCCTTGACTTTGTCCTTTTGGGCTTGCTAAGGATTGGTAAGCTGAAGTCAGGAATTGGTATGTTATCCCACTCTATTGGCTCATCCTTTGGCACAATAGGTTCACCATGTATGTTCCTGTAGGGATCCACCACCCTTATGTCTTCAAATACCACAGAGGGCTTTGATGCTTGAGTTGTAGCTGGTGTGGATTCCTTAGGAAATTGATCTTCCAATTCCTTGTCAACAACATCCAGTTTCCTTTTTGTTCTTCTAGCCAATTCTTTCTTCCTTGGGGATTTCTTCTATTCTTCAATTTTCTTCTTTGATTCAGCAGCTTCAGATGGTTGAGAGGGAATTTGTTGAGAAGAATTTACAGCCTGTAGCTTAGCCAAGATAGCAATCTGTTCTTTCTTTTGTTTAGACTTCTTTGCATCTAGAGCAGCTTGCCTCTTTTCCTGCTTTAATCTGGCTTTTTCTTCTTTCTTTGCTTGAGCAAATTGTGGATGTCCAGCTACCACACAAATTTCCTTTCCATTTCTGAATATCTTAGCAATTCTCCTTTTTGAAGCTGAATCAGCTGGATCTTTATAGAAGATAATAGATCTTGACAGAAGCTTCTTTTCATCAGGCTTGGGTGTCTCATACACAGTGTCCATGGGGTTTTTCCAAGATGATTTTGGATAATTTGCCCTTGGTTTAAGAATTATTTCAGCCTTTGTAGACTTGATGCATTAAAATTGTCCTTTTTCCAGATAGTCCATGCTCATCTCATTCACACTGATTGGCTTGACATGAGAGTGATGGATGGCTGACTTAACTGGCTCCTTGACTAGTTTAAACTTTTTCTGTATCTCCTCATCAATCTTATTCCAGTTGATCAAACTCAACTTTCCTTTTTCAGCAACTTTCAAATTTGCTGCTGCTGCTTTAATTAGATCTATACCATCTGCAACTGTTGGCTTGGAGGCAGTAATTGAAGGTATAATTACTTTGCTGATTTGTACTTGAAGTTTCTCCCCCTCAGTTGGTCCTTTCTCCCCCTTACTTGATTCTCTCTCCCCCTTTTTGTTATCATCAAGTTGAGGAGTTAGGCCTTGTGCTTTAGCCAGTTGCATGAGAAGATTTGTCTGAGTCTGTTGATTTTGAAGAAGGATAGCCACTGAATTCTCAATAACTTGAACTCTATCTTCCAGCTTGGCTAGCTTCTTTTCAGAATCTGATTCTCTCCTCAGTCTCAGTAATAGATCTTGCATGGTACCATAAGGCATTACTGAATCCAGCTTCTCAAAATTATAAGTTTTCAAGTCAGCTATATCTCTTTTTAGTTCATCCACACTCAGATTATGTCTTAAGTGCTGGATCTTCATGAGATATAGAGAGTCTAGGTGAGCTTGAAGAATGGCCTTGGTACCAGCATCTGAAGTTTCCTGAAGGGCCTTTTGAATAGCCATCACTTGTTTGACCAAAGATACACCAAATTGTCCTGGTGTAGATTCCTTTGTCCATGCCCATCCAGGTAAATTTGAAACAGAACTTGGGCCTTCATCTCCCCCTAAGTTCATGCTTCCATCCAAAAAAACAGAGTCATCATCATTAGAATTTACTCCAAATTCTTCAGATGGCTCACCAGCTTGAGAAGGCATCCTATTGACAGCAACTTTATCTCTTTGAAGAGATTCTGAGGTGTGTACTAAATTCAAAGTGTGTTCTGCCTCCATATTGCCCTGAGCAGCCAACAATTGATAGGTTGACACAGGATGAGTAAAAGTGTCAGCATCCAAGGAAATGTTATCAATTTCAGCTTTGTAATATTGCTGAAATTGTCTTTCCTTTTCAGCATCATCCACAATCATTGACTCACTAGCAATGGCTGGATCCACCCTTATTTCTCCTGTACCTGCCTTTCTCTCATAATCTCTCTTTTGTTGTATCAGGGTCTCACCCTGGCTCCCCACCCTCACACCCTCACCTTCACCTACTAAGGTGGGACTCCTCTCACTCACTTTTGCCAATCCTGAATAAATGGATTGCTGAGATTCACTCTTTTCCTCTCCTTTTGCCTGGGAGCAACCCAGCCTCTCACTCAATGCACTCTCCTTTCTCAGTCCTAAGAGTGACTGTATTACCACTAAATCTTCTGCACTATAAATAATTGAAGTTTGAAGTTGTATAGAGACACTCGACGGATAAGTGATTTCCATCGGGTGAGTGGTAAAGCTATCCGACGGATAACTGCTGTTAAGCTTATCCGTTGGGATACAATCACTACTCGATGAATGAGCAATATCCATCGAGAGAGTATAAATGAATGAGGTGGGAAGAGAAACTATTGTTGACTCTCTGTTGATTGAAGTTATTTGAGGCACAGATGTCACAATAGTATCTGAAAGAATTGGTAAGTGAGCCAACAAATCATCTAAAAGATGATGCTCACTTGCACTAGCTTTTGGCTTCCCCAACAGAGTTAAAGAAGGGGAATCAGGAATTGAAGTGTTTATCATATCCACTTCCAGAGAGTTTGTTGGTGAGTATGGTGTTTTAGAGGCTTCTATTATAAGAGATTTTGGCTGTGACTCCACATTTATTGGAGCCACATCAAACTGAATTTGAGAAAGTGCAGGGACTGTGTCTTTAGCACCAGTTTGTACTGTGTGTGCCCTGTGCATCCCCAGTGGTTTTGGATTTTTTATTTCTTGTGTAAGTTTGGGGTGAGCTTGTGTCCCTAACCCTTTTGGCCTGTGCTCTTGGATGAGAGCTATGTTCAATAGCCACATCCTTTTGGGAGGATGCAGCTAGAAGTGAGCTTTTATCCTTTTTAAGCACTGTAGTTTGTTGGGAAACTGCAGTGTGGCTAGGCTAGGATTCACTCAACTCTCCAACCTTATCCTTGGAGTTTCTTTGATGTTCACCCCTTCCCTCACCTAACTGGCCCTCATTCATAGTCCCCTCTTTGGCTTTGGTGGATTTTTCAACTAGTACCTTTTGAGGGATACCAGAGGGGGTTTTCTTTGACTTGTATTTAGAAATTATAGTTGTTTTGGCAGCTTTGGTAGGCAACTATTTGGTCATTGTCACAGTTGCCATAGCTACTCCTGAACTCAAAGAAATTGAAGAGATTGGAATAGTTGAGGGTATGGATGAACTTACCTTACCTACCTGTGACAATTTGTTGTTTGAGTTCTCAAGTACAATCTCTTGACAAAGATGGTTAGCCAATATCATGAAAAATCTAGCATAATATACATTCTTTCCCCTTTTGGCTAACTCACCTAGTTTAAAACCTAACTCATACAAGACAAGGTCACTGAAATTGTAAAATTTATTTGTAACTAGCATGTATAGCATGTTAAGCATGGAAATGTTCACAGAATCAAAATTACTGATTTTTCCAGAGAAAACTTTAGTCACAACATCACACATGAAACTCCATTCCTTCCTAAGACCTAATCTTCTAATATCACTTAGCTTAGTAGTAGGAAGTGCATAATGCATGGAATTAAGCATATTGATAATATCAGTGTCATTGTGCGGTGAAGTTACATTATCATCAGGAATTTTGAAACATGCTTTTATCACATCACTATTGATACAGAACTCATTACCTTTGATAGTTAGAGTGATGGTTTTGTAAGTAGAGTTGTAAATTGCAGTGGTCCACATCTCTTCAACAACTTCACAGAAAATTGTGGGTGATTCAAGCATGGCATAACTTAACTTACAGTTCTTCACGAAGTCCATCATCTTGTGATAGTCTTCTGATTGCTGAATACCCTTATTGACCAAAGCAGTGAAGTTGTTCTTCTCATAAATGAACCCAGTCTGAGACATAATCTTTACTACAGGTGCCATTGTTAGAGAATGAAAGCTTGAAGAGAAAGAGAATATTTGCTTGAGAGAGAATGAAATAAAAGCAGTTGAATTTGAGAATGATAAAAGAAAATAATTGGAATGAAATAAGCTTTTATACTATCTCAAAAACAACGGATGA